>NW_016107647.1:241702-262397 GCF_001604975.1 Cebus imitator
TCTGTGGGTGTTAGCCCCTTTGTCTGTGTGTGTGTCTGTGGGTGTGAGCCCCTGTGTCTGTGTGTGCCTGTGTGAGCCCCCTTGTCTGTGTGTGCCTGTGTGAGCCCCCATGTCTGTGTGTGTCTGTGGGTGTGAGCCCCCATGTCTGTGTACCTGTGGGTGTGTCTGTGTGTGCCTGTGTGAGCCCCCTTGTCTGTGTGTGCCTGTGTGAGCCCCCATGTCTGTGTGTGCCTGTGGGTGTGAGCCCCCATGTCTGTGTGCCTGTGGGTATGAGCCTGTGTCTGTGTGTGCCTGTGGGTGTGAGCCCCCGTGTCTGTGTGTCTGTGGGTGTGAGCCCCTGTGTCTGTGTGTGCCTGTGTGAGCCCCCTTGTCTGTGTGTGTCTGTGGGTGTGAGCCCCGTGTCTGTGTGTGCCTGTGGCTGTGAGCCCCCATGTCTGTGTGTTCCTGTGGGTGTGAGCCCCCGTGTCTGTGTGTTCCTGTGGGAGTGAGCCCCCGTGTCTATGTGTGCCTGTGGGTGTGAGCCCCTCTGTCTGTGTGTGTCTGTAGGTGTGAGTCCCCATGTCTGTGTGCCTGTGGGTGTGAGCGCCATGTCCATGTGATCCTGGGCAGCAGCTCCAAAGGAAGGGACCGAGACAATGGTTTAAGTTACACCGAAGGTGACGCCTCTCCACCAGGAAGCCCAGGTCTAATCTGCCCCTAGTAGATCCCCTGCCCTTCCCTGAAGCACCTGAATTTCCTCTAATTCCCTCCCCCATCCCATGTCATCTTGTGCTATTGCTGCTGCTGCTGACACTAATACCTACTTACAGGGGCTGATAAGAGAAAAAGAAAAATGAAACCTACATAGTTTATGTCTGCAGCAGCGGAGGGAATCAAGTGAAATTGCCCAGTGCATGCCCAGTCCCCAAATCCCACACAAAATTGGATTTTCTTCCTTTCCCTCCCCTGCCCCTCATAACTCTCAGGTTTGATTAAATGTGGAAAACATTAGTGTCCCTTAATTCTTTGCTGGAGTTTACAACAAAGGAGAAATGTGTGCTATCATTGTGGTCCTTGCGTTTCTCTCCCATAAGAGCTAATAAATCTCTCTCTCTCCACCTGACCATACACAGTGCTTGTTGTCAAGTATGATTCGAGTTTGCCGGCAGTCAGCTACAAGGTGTGGGTGACTGCTGAGGCTCTGGGAAGAGATGAGTGCAGGAGCGCTGGATGTGCAGAGCTGGGGCACGGGGCCCACGGGTCTGGGGACAGGTTCTGGGGGTCTAGTGAGGTGGGCTGACTTCCTGACTTTGTGTGTCTGTGTATTTTATTTTCTCTGATGAAAGAGATCCACAGGTTTCCTCTGTGAGATGTGAGAGCCAGAAAAGGATTAAAAATGAGAGTCCCCATCTGACAGGGACTCCCATTTGTGCAAAACCAAGCAACACTGGCCTCCCCCGCAAACGCTGTCCTCCCCCACAATCTCAGGACACAGGAACCCTCCCATTCAGAAGGTTTCCTCCAGTGATCTTTGTTTATGCCCTCGGCTCCTGCCAGTGAGCGCACCCAGATGATGGAGCCATCGAACGAGGGAAGTGATCAGGACGGGCCGGTTCCCCCACAGGCACAGCCATGAGGCTGGGCTGCACGCTTCCACACCAGGTTTTCTGCTGGCAAGGCTGCAAGGCAGGACCCCACAGGAAAGCACAGGGCTTCCCACAGCAGCCTCGCTCTTGGAGATGATGCACCTGCAGGGTCCTCAGCTCTGGGGTCAGTTTCCTCATCTGTAAAATGGGTTGGTGCCTGCCCTGAGGCCACTCTGTGGAAGTGACATCGAAGGCGGCAGCTCCTGTGAGCTCTGGCATGAGGCAGATGCTTCCCAAGCCCAGCACAGCTTGGAGGAGACCAGGAGCTCAACCGTGGCCCCAGAGCCGGAGCACCCAAGCCAAGGCAGGGGGCAGGCCGAGGTCACTCCCTATGGAGGCGTGGCCAGTCCCCAAATGCCTCCTCTGAGCCATCCCTTAGGCCTGCATGGGGGCTGCAGAGCTGTGACCCTGCTCTCCCCGCAAGGGTGCATGTGGAAGCACTACCACTGAGCATCCACATGCAGACAGGACAACCGCAGTGCATAGTGAGGCAGGCCTGGGGCAGATCCTGGTGCCCACCACATGCCCTGACCAACCGGCTGGACACTTCCCACCTCCACGTGCCCATCTGAAAAGGGGGTGCCAACATGCCAGCCTACAGTGGTCACCACCCTCTGCCTGCTCTCCCCTCCTGGTCCTGGCAAAACACACGCGGGATCCTGTCACTCCTCCACGTAACCCTCAACAGCTACCTGAGTCCAGACCACATTGCAACCCTCGTCCGGCCCTGGCCTCGACCCCTTACACTTCTCCTGCACCCTGGACTCCAGCCCCAGGGCCAGCACACTTGCCGTTCCCTCTGCCAGGGATGCTCACCCCAGACCCCCAGGACTCACCCCTTCCTCCAGGCCTCTGCTCAGCCGTGGCTTCCTCAGAGACGGCACCACCTCTATCTCCTGCAGAACCTTCATGGCACTTATCACCCTCATATCAGGTGTTTGTCATCCGTCCTTCCCAGTAGGAGCTCCACTCGGGCAGGACCACATCTTGTCCCTCTCACACCCCAGAGCCTAGAGCAGGGCTCAGCACATGGCTGCTGTTGCCACAATCCCTGCTCAGCAAGGACGGCTCAGCAAGTGGTCTTGGGTGCTGGGCCATCCTCTGCTCCCTGCTATGCCGTGCTCTCCTAGAAATGGTGAGCTCCTGCCTCAGTTTCCCCACCGCCCTCTGCGCCCCCACCTGAGTCCAGTCCAAGCCACATGCCACCTCCTGGGTGTGCAGCAGCCCCCAGGCCAGGGTCCACAGCCCCCAGGAGGGCTCTGGCCATTAGGAACAGATCTCCTTCCGAGCAGCCCCACACGCATCTCCTAAGGAGCCCCAACACCATCATCTCCAGTTCCCTGAGAGGAGCAGGGTTGTGTTTCAAAGAGCCCATGCTGGGCACTCAACCCACCCACCAGCCTTTCCTCATTCCTGTCTCCCCTTGCGGATGTGGGATTACCCGATGACAGCCCCTGCTCCCTGTGAATTTCCCCTGCTGGGGTGGAGGACAACACAATGAGTCTTTCAAAGGAGCAGAGTCAGAGCAAGTGACGGATTTCCTTTGGTTGTACTGAATTAAAACTGGGAGTCGGCTGCTGGGATGTGAGGGTTCCGGTTTATGTTTATGCAGGGGGACAGTGGCTCCGTCCCAGTCCAATGGCGCTACTCCACAGGCAACGGCCACCCACAGCACAGGCACACAGTGTGGAACGAACTGGGGGCTTTGGGGGTCATCCCTCTGAGCCCTGGCATCCTGGCCTGGCTGAGATCTGGAGGAGGCAGGCTGCACAGGAACGTATGGATTTGGCACACTGCCAGGCATGGTCCTCACCATCTCGGGCCTGCTTCACACCCTCTTCCATCCAGGCATCAGAGCCACGAACACAAGGGACAGAAAGATCCTCGAGTTCGGGGTCCTCCTGGCCATGAGGTCCTGGGAAGGCCAAGGTATCTGCTCTTACTCTCAGCGACGCGGGGCAGTGTTTACCAAAGCTGCCTGCACCTCAGGACACAGCAAGGAACCTAGATGGTTCACGGGGGGCCCCCCAAGCAGCACCCCACTTACTGAGAACAAACCCTCAGAGCCCACCCACAGGGGCCCCCAGCCATGTGCCCGCAAGCAAAACTGAGAGCCACTGGACATGGGGTACCACACAGGTGAACCCCGAGGACTCGATGCTGAGGGGAAAATGCCAGACATGGAAGGAAGAAGCCTACAGGACTCCACTGTGCAGAGGCCCCAGCGCACGCAGTCAGATGCTTAGAGACCAGAGTGGGGGGGGCCACGAGGGGCTGCGGGTGTGGAGTGAGGAGTTAGTGTTGAGTGGGCACAGGGCTCCAGCTTGGGAGGAAGAAGGAGTTCTGAGACAGACAGTGGTGATGGCTGCCTAACAGTGTGAGTGTGCTAACGCCATTTCGCTGCACGCCGGAAAACTGGTTAAAAGGGTCGATTTTATGTTTACAAATATTTTGTAACAATTCAACATCTAAAAAATTTTAATTAAAAAAAAAAAAACAAACCTTGGCCGGGTGTGGTGGCTCACGCCTATAATCCTAGCACTTTGGGAAGCTGAAGCGGGAGGATCACTTGAGGCCAGGAGTTTGAGACCAGCCTGGGCAACATAGCAGGACCCCATCTCTACAAAAAATTTAAAAAATAAAAAATTAGCCAGGTGAGGTGGTATGTGCCTATAGTCCCAGGTATTCAGGAGGCTGAGAAGAAAGGATCTCGAGGCTACAGTGACTGTGATGACACCACTGCACTCCAGCCTGGGGGGCAGAGCAAGATCCTGTCTCTTAAAAATAAATAAATGAATATTAAAACACTGAGCCATTGAGGCTCCCCAGGGCTAGGTGGAAGGCAGGGGAACAGACTGAGCCAATGCTCAGAGGCTTGGAGGAACCAGACAGCAAGGGAGCCAAGAGAGGCATGGCAGAGGCTGTGACAAACAGCAGGGGAGCCTGGCAGGGGGTGGGTGCCAGTTGGTAGAGAGTCTCACAGGCTACAGTAAATTCAAGCTAAAACACATGCTCCTCAGTGCCACCCTCACAACCCTCCCACAGAACATCCTGAGAGCAGGTCGGTCACTCTAATCTCTAACTCCCCATCAGGACATCAGTACCCAGCACTGAAGAAATGCTCACAGCTGAACTGAATGAAGTTTGGGCTCCATAAACCAGCCAGGAGGACGCAGGTGCCAACAGGTAGGGTGAGGCAGGCAGAGGGGATGATAAATCCTACATGCTTTGTATGTGGGTGGACTTTACTGACTTGGAGTACCAGACCCAAGGGGCACACTGGACTAAAGTCATTCACTAACACAGTTCTCGGAAAAAAACGGAAGTCTTCCTCCTTCTCCTACGTGATCAACTTCAGCAGCATTTCCCAATTTCTGTCTGGCAGTGCACAAGCCGGCCCACGGTGTGATCATGTCTCCAAACCAGGCACTTTTTGGTCTGAAGACACCAGAATGTGCTGCACAGTCCAACTTCACCTTGTGGGCGCCTTGTGTCCACAGGCCCACTACCGGCTCTGTCAAGTCCCGCAGTAAAGACACCCAGAATTCCCACGATTTCACTGATGATGAAATATTTTTGTTCATGATCCTAGAGTCATCCAAGTTTGGAAAATGCTGAATTTCAGGACCTCGTTATGCAAAGAGGCCAGACACAGCGGATGAAAGCAGATTTTAACAAAATGTGTCAAGTTGGAAGCTTTCGAAGGCTGACCTGGAAATCCCCTGCCGTTCTGCCGGAGCTGGGCTCTGTCCACCAGACCACAGGCTGCCCTGGGGCAATTTCCTTCTCCATTTTCTATGCCCGAGAGCAGGTGTGTCCGCTCTGATGTCCTTTAACCAGGATGCTGGCAGCTGCAGCTTAGACACTTCACCCAGAGCCACCTTGCCCAGCCCTTGAAGTCACAGCCTCTCCCTTGGGAACTGGTTTCCAGGCCAATGAACGCTTCAGTGGTTTCTCTTCCTCTTCCGAATAGGAGAGGTGTCAGGATGAGTCCCGACTGTCCCCACCGTTCATGACAAATGAGGATGCATCTGCTGGGCTCAGGACAGACCAACCCAGCGCATTCTAGCCCAGCTCCCAGGGCTCTGTGTTTCAGAAACTGGGCTGGCGGGCCCTTGCCAGCCAGGCTTATCCAAAAGGGGGACGGCCCCAGGAGGGGGACCCACCAGCCCCTGGACCCCTCTCTCTCTCTCACACTAACCTCCCAGAGCCTCTGAGGCCATAAGCAGCAGCTATGGAATACACTTTTACAGACGGAATAGGGAAGATGAGGATCAGGAGGCAGACAGTGGTGACGGTGGCGCCACTGAGTGAATGTGATTAATGCCGAGGAACTGGACACCTGGAAACGGCTAAGACAGTCGGTTTATATTACGTGTACTTTACTGAAATGTACATGTATACACGTATGTGCATATGTGTGTGTATATATTTGTCTTTTGATAAAACAACCCACACAGGGCAAAGAGACAGCTCCTAGGTGACAGCAGGGACCATGCCACCTTCACTGTGAGAGCCCCAGGCCTGGTGGGGGCCTGGGCACATGGGCACCCAAGAAATACTGGAGGAAGTAAAGAAGTCAGGAGGTACTGGGTTTGAGCTGGGCTCCACGTCTCCTGGGCTGTGACGTGGGTGAGCTGCTCAGACATTCTGGAGTCCCGGCCTACAGAATGTGAGTGACAGCTGTCACTGCGTGGGTGACCCATGTGAGGTGTGGTGACCCTTCTGACACAGAGTTTTCGCAAGTGCTTCTGGCTCTGTGCTACACTTGTCCTCACAGTACCCCTGACAGCAAGTTGGGCATATGGGGAAACCACCCAGACTCAGAGAGCTGAGGTCAGTTGCACAGAGTGACATGGCCAGCAGGACCACAACAGGCTCTGTCAATGGCACCCACACAGGCCTTCCACTCGCTGAGCATCTCGGCTGTGGCTGAAGCCTCTGCGTCATCCAGTGCAGTGTCTTCCTTAGGGGGAGGCGGGGCTAGTCCTGCTCTGCTCCTTGCCCTGGACGGGCCACATGGGCCTGGTGACCTTGGTATCCAGGGCTGCACTCCTAGGATTGGAGCCTTCCCCGAGCCACTTCCTGCACACCCTTGGGCAGGGGCTCCTGACCCCCTGTGGTACCCACGCTTTGAGGAAAGAGGGAGAGGATTGTCTGCTCATGGACAAGACCCTGTGTGTCAGCCGAGGGCTACCGGGCCAAACAACCCCCAGATCAAGGACTGCCTGGAAGTGAGGAGCCCTGCGGAGGCCTCAGGGCCACAAGCTGCCTTTGCCAGGGCCAGCTAAGAGCCTCTTTGAGAGTACGTTGTAGCCAGACCCTTCTGGAACAACAGCTTCTTCCTGGGGTGGTCTTTGCTCCAAATGCTATAAGGGGGTACTGCTGGCCTGGCGCCCACTCCGCCTCTGTCTCTCACGGAAGCCTCCACACCCCGGTAGAAGCTGAGGTCAAGCAGATGCGCTGGGCTAGGGGAGCCTCGTTCCCCTCCAGACCAAGGAGAAGTTCTAGCAATAGATCTGACCAGCAGGAGCCAACATGCTTCCTCTTCACTGTCTGGAAGGGCACGTGGGCCCACACATGCCTCTCAGGCCCACGATGCAGAAGCATCTTCATGTGCAGTTGTTCTCTGGGGCTGTCTACCTTTCTGGGGGGCATATGGCAGAGTGGGGGAGGTGGAGAACTCTAGGTTCCTGCTGTTCTGTTTCTGCATCCTCGCTGTGTGACTCCTGACAGCCCCACCAGCCCTCAGGGCCAGAGTCCCTCCTCTGCCACGTGAAGACAATGGTATCCACCCACAGATGACCACAAAAGCAGCTACAAAGCTCAAATAGGATATGATACCCTTTCGTTTGCTCGACACACATTTGTGGAGTGCCTGCTCTGTGCCAGGCACCGTTCCAGGCAGAGGGGTGGTCTCACTTTGTGAGCAGAGCTGAAGATCAACCTCTAGCCCGTCTGACTCCTGCACTATCTAACTCCACTGCATGCTGTTGTTTTCTTTAAAAAACAGCTGATAACAGAAAGCAACTGATAATTTAATACAACCATGTCTATCTATTAACACTTAGAAATTACTTCTCTACAAAAGTACAGAAACAACTGAAATTGCAACAATTACACACCAATATCCTAGTGATTGTCAGTATATGTAATTCACCCATCATTCACACGTAGGACCCTGGGCTTGCAAATGGTGGTGCTAAATAAATGTATGCTGAGTAGATTAATGGGGAGGTCCACTGAGCTCCAAATAACGTTAACTCCAGAGAGTGGACGACTCTATTGATTTCAACAAATGTCTGGTTCAGGCCTCTGACTGCTCACCAGCCCAGACACTCCATACTGATCCCCACTTCCAGCCTCAGCAGCTGGGGCATGCAATAAGTCAGTGGCGAAGGAATCCTTTCAGCAGGGACAGGACTGTCAAGGAATGGGCAGAAGGCTTTGGAGGAAGACTTCATCTTCTCTACATCTGCCAGCCATTGACCACCAAGCAGACACCAAAACAAACCTGTAACTCTCAAACAACACAGCACAATGACAGGCACCGTGGCACCAGCCAACTGCTCAGGAAGGGTGGGGGGGGGGGGGTCCTGTGACAGTCTTCCACCGCACAGTCGCAGCTTCCCACACCTCTGGGGACTACCAAGAACCTTGATGGGGCACGCAAATGGAGTCCACAGTCTTGGGAAGCACTGGGCGTCTGCTAGCTAGTGCCACCATGATGCTAAAAACAAATTGCCCCAAAACTTGGTGGCTCAAAATAACCACCATTTCTTAGCTTTCATGTGTCTACAGGTGGGTGGGGGATGCTCCTACTTGAGCTGAGCTTGCCTGATCTAGTCTGGGCTCACTCTGTAGTCTGTGGGCTGCGGGCAGCTCAGCAGGGAGCTGGCTGGACTAGGGGACTGCGCTGCGGTGACCTGGCTCTCCTCCATGTGGTGTCTCATCCTCCAGCAGCCACATCCGGGCTCACCGATGCAGTGTTAGGACTATAAGGAAGAGAGCAAAACTTCCAGCCACCGCAGCTCAGAACACGCAGAGCACTACTTTTGCCACATTCTCCTGGCCAAAGCAAGCCGCTCGGCCAGTCTGGACTCAAGGGGTGGAAAAAAGGGCTCCCCCTCTGGATGGGAACCGCCGAACAGTCACATGCCAAGAATGCAGAGGCAAGGCCAGGCGCGGTGCTCATGCCTGTAATCCCAGCCCTTTGGGAGGTCGAGGTGGGCAGATGACTTGAGGTCAGGAGTTCGAAACCAGCCCGGCAACATGGTGAAACCCCATATCTACTGCATACGCCTGTAGTCCCAGCTACTCGGGAGGCTGAGGGATGAGAATCACTTGAACCCGGAAGGTAGAGGTTGCAGTGAGCAGAGATCATGCCATTGCACTCCAGCCTTGGCAACACAACCAGACCCTGTCTCAAAAAAAAAAAAAAAGAATGTGGAGGCAGGTATGGTGGGGAAGTGAAGTGAAGCTGTTTCACAATCACTCTGCGGCACCCCATGGTCCCTCCTGCTAGATGAAGACACTGGGATTTGCTTTTCACTCAACACACCCTTTGAGGCACACTGCCGGGGAACCCAAACCAAGACACCTCCATTATCATGGCCTGAACTTCCAGCTGAAGTTGAAGGCTAGGCTGTCCCATCATGGCAAGGGACACAGATTTCCATTTGAAAAGGTGATGTGATGATTACTTTAAAATAACTGTTTTCCCCTTCAAAAACTATTTGTGGGAAAATATTAAATAAACAGAAGTGCATCCAAGCATCCATCAATGGAAGAATGGACAAACAAAATGCAGCCTATTCATACCTGGGACTATAATTCAGTCTTACAAAGGGAGGAAGTTCTGGGCCGCGCTGCCACATGGGTTAACCTTCAGGGTGTGCTGCAAAGTGAAATAAGCCAATCACTAAAGGCTGAGAGCCACAGGACTCCACTGATCTGGCACACTCGGAGTAGCCAAAGCCATAGGGACAGGAAGTGGGGTCAGGGTGCCAGGGGCTGGGGCAGGGGAGTAAGGGGCTGGTGTTTCATGGGGACAGAGGCTCAGTCTGGGAAGAGGAAAACATTCTGAAGATGGACAGTGGGAATGATGGCCCATCGTGTGGCCCAGTGGACCTAATGCCACTGGAGTGCACAACGAAAAGCAGCCAAAATGGTCAATTTTATGTGATGTGTATGTTGCCACAGGGAAAAACAAAAAAGCAAAAAATAAATAAATAAATAAAATAAAACCGCAGTAGTACAAAGGAAACATAGCTATGAAACATAGATATGGAAAGACTGCGGCAGCAGGCGGCAGACACCTGTTGCTCCAGCGTCTCATCTACTTTAAGTCCCCCACCTGGACAGCCCAGCTGCAGCATCCGGCGCCCTAACTCGGCGACCCCATGCCCAGTGTGGGCCATGGCATGCAATCCAAGGCCACGCTCCTCAGGTGGCTTCTGCCTGTGCCCCAGCTCCATAGATATCCAGTCAGATCAGAGGCTTTGCTAACTGGTGGCTTGTTCATGAGCATACTGATGTAAGAATGGGTTTTCTGGTCGGGGCTGATGTCCCATCCCAGCAGATTACTACAGACGCCTCCCTCCCTGCACGGGTCGGGCATGAACAGTGGGCTATGAGCCCTGCCATCCATCCTGATGCAGGGGACATAGTGGGGCCCCACCCCAACCTGACTCCCCCACTCCTCCCAGATACCCCCAGGATGTGCTGGGGTTTCTCTGCTGCCACTCCGATCCCATCTCATAACATGACAATCTGAAAGTCGGCCCTGCTGTCACTTCCTCCACTGTCCCGTCTCTGCTCTGTCGGGGACAGCCGAGGTGTGCACCACAGCCCCTGGATGAATGTTGTGGCTACTGTGGCCTCACCTCCCTGGTCACCCTCCTCGGGATGAGGCCTGACCCTGCCTCGGCTGATAAAAAGCTCACTATGGTTAGGCTCCACACCGTCAGCTGGGACTTGGCTCTCTCCTTCTCTTCTTCAGCCTCAAGCTAAAGCAGATATTTATCTCTCATAATTTTCACTCCATGAGCCTTCGCCCTGCAGTTAGGGGCATCAGAATCACTTATAGTCTCGATGCCATCACGCCAGCCGCCTTCTCACTTATGAGTCAAGTGCAAATTTGATAAGTGAGCTTTCATGGTCTCCATTTGGATCTGGATCTGGAGGGGGACTGGGGACTTCCTTTGGGCTGTTGATGCCCCCAGCCACCTCCCGAGGCACAGGCATTGCAGGCACTGTTCCCCACTGCACAGCCCCCATCTTCCCACAAACACACTGTGGGAGCCCTGCCTCCTGTGGCCTAAGGAGATGCGCTTACTGGGCCTGTCTTCCTGAGGTTCCAGTGGGCTTTTTGCCCAGGACCGTGGGCCACTGTTCATAATCCTCTCCTGCCTTGTGCCTGCGGTCAAGTCCAAGCTCATGGGAGTGTGGGTTTGGATGTCAAAACGTACCCTACAGGTTCTTAAGGTTGCCTTGGAGTCACTAGGTTTGGGTGATCTCCCGTCCATCTACCCTCCAAAGGCTGCAAAGCTGGGTTCTGAAACCTCCCAGACCGCAGGAAGGGCGAGCTCTGGGCTTGGAAACCTGGGCTCTTTCCAAGTGGTCGGACCCCCATCATGTCCCCAAGGCTGTTGGAAATCCAGCATCTGCGTGGGTTCAGGAGGAAGCTGGGGTTTTGCCCTTTGTCTTCCTCACAGACAGTTCCGGCCACACCACTGCCTCTCAACAAAGAAGGCATCTTTCAGCTGGCGTTTGAGGCTTCCCAAGCTCTGGCCTTCCTGGCCTCATCCCCCCTCCCACCTTCCCCCGACTCCCACCTGTGCCCAGATCCTGTGAAAACTAGAGTCCCTCTGGTTTCCAGTCAGGCTCACCCTCAAAACCTGCCCCCAGTTTCCCCTGGGAGTAGGTAGAATAGCCACCCCTTCCTTGGCTCTGATCCTCTCCCACTCCAAGGCCTGTCTGTACCATCCCCTTCCCCAGGAGGCCATTCCTGGCAGCTCCAAATCACGTACACAGTCCTGCTCCCTCGGCACCCTTTGTGACTCTTGGAATGAAAGTAGTCCCCTTAGAGATCATGCGAAGGTTAAATAAAGTGCTGTAAGTAAAAATCTAGAGATAGCCCCTGGTGTGGCTCACACTTATTGAGCGTGTGGTACAGACCAGGCTACTTTTATTGTATGCATGTTATAGATGAGGAAACTGGAGTGCAGAGAGGCTATGTCACCTGCCAAAGGTTACACAGCTGCACAGAGAGGCTAAGTCACCTGCCAGAGGTCACACAGCTGCACAGAGAGGTTAAGTCACCTGCCAGAGGTCATACAGCTGCACAGAGAGATTGAGTAACTTGCCTGGGGCCACACAGCTGCACAGACAGGTTAAGTCACTTGCCTAATGTCAGAATTGGTCAGTGCAGAGCTGGGTTGGACCCAGGCACTCTCACCCCAGTTCATGGTCCTGGTCCCATTTCCCCTCTGACTCACACTGTGGCCAGAGTCTGTCTCTCATCACTGGAACTCATTGTTGGGTCTCAACTCTACCTCACAAAGGGTGGGACTTTGATGTGCAGTTATAGAAAAG
Source organism: Cebus imitator (assembly GCF_001604975.1). NCBI lineage: Eukaryota > Metazoa > Chordata > Mammalia > Primates > Cebidae > Cebus > Cebus imitator. The sequence goes on from NW_016107647.1 coordinate 253,924, forward strand.
AAGGAAACTTCCTTTGGGGGAAATTCTTATGGCTTCAAATGCTTTCACTGAAGAGAGCTTATTCTATTTCCATCCCTCAGTCATGCTCATCGGCTTCTGTTCCCTTACTTCAGTCACATTCTGAGCCAGTAGGGAGCTGTGACGGAGTCTGCCAGTCTTGGGCCTGAAGCCTAGCTGTTGCTATGTGACCCTAAGCAAACCACTCCATCTCTCTGGGTCTTGGTCTCCTCTTCTGAAAAACCAGGTGGGAGAGGCTGGGTCAAGGGGAGTGTAAGGTGAGACGGATAAGGCACGAGCACAGGAGTGGCTGCGAGGAAGCAGAGGAGGAGGACACCCACGAGCAGACGCTGCGGCCGTCATCCTCTTGGGGCAGGACTGATGCCAGGAACTCAGCCATGTGAAGACCCCCACAGGTTTCCATGGTAACTTTGCCACTATCAGGTGGATGCCCAAGGGCTGGCGGTTAGCCTCCCTGAGCTCAGTTTCCCCACCTGTGAGGTGAGGGCCCGTGAGCTCCATTGCTGCCTGTGCAGCTGAGGTTCTACGATTTTGCCTTTGACGTGGAGCCGTCTTATTTTTGTGGCTGCCATGGTGGCTGTTTCACAGCACGGCTCCACATTGCCGTGAGCAGGACACAGGTATGACATCTCCTTCTTAGCCTTTCTAGGGCCTGTCACGTCTTTCAGGGGACACAGCAAACAGTAAAACTCTGCAAACTCAACGAAGACCAGCTGGGTTTGAACCAGCCACGCAGGGGAACCTCCAGGGGTGGTGGGAACAAAAAGGGCGCGATAGCTGAGGCTCAGCAGCACACAGAGGAAGCGCCGGCCCTGTGTGGGACGACAGAGGCTAGGACAAACGCAGGGGCCTGGTGTGACAGCACGGGAACAGCAGTGCCACAGTGTTGTCTAATGGACAGTTGTCATCGAGTCCTGTCGGCCCCACTTCCTTGTTTTTTTTGAGGCGGACTCTCATTCTGTCGCCCAGTCTGGAGTGCAGTGGCTCGATCTCGGCTCACTGCAACCTCTGCCCCCACCACCCTCCACGCCCTGGTTCAAGTGATTCTCCTGCCTCAGTCTCTGAGTAGCTGGGATTACAGTCATCTGCCACCTCGCCCAGGTAATTTATTTATTTATTTTTTAGTACAGACAAGTTTGCCCATGTTGGCCAGGCTGGTTTCAAATTCCTGATCTCAGGTGATCTGCCCACCTCAGCCTCCCAAAATGCTGGGACTACAGAGCCACCACACCTGGCTGGCCCCACTTTCAAGGGATGTCCAGAACCTAGCCCTTCCCTCCACCTCTGCTGCCACTCTTCTGGTCCCACCTCTGTCATCACTTGCCTGGATTGTTGCAGTGGCCTCTCTGGGCTCCCTTCCTGCACCCATATGCCTGAGTCCTTGGCCCACACACCAACTAGAGGACTCCAGGTTCCTATCACTCGTCCTCTGCCAGAAGAGGCTCCCTGCTGGGGAGAAAGGCAGATTCCTCCAGGGCCCTGTGTGAACTCCTGCTCCCTTGAACTCTGAGCTCTCACCTCTTCTTACCCTCCCCAGCTTCCCCTAAGCCACACCAGCCTCCCTGTCATTTCCCAATGTGCCAGGCACCTGCCGGCCTCAGGCCTTTGCACTGGCTGAGCCCCCGGGCGGGACCAGCTCTTCCCGGATGCACACACGGCTCACTCGCTCGCTTCCTCCAGGCCTCTGCCTTCCCTCTAACACACCAACACCACCCACCGACCCCAGCCCCGTCTTTCTCCTAAGCACATTTCCAATCGAACACATTCGACATATGATCTCTATTTACCATCATATTGTCTGGCTTTCCTCACTGAAATGGGAACGCTGAAAACAGGAATTTTCTTGTTTTGTGCACTGTGGTAACTGGTCAGCCACTGGAACAGGGCCGGCACATGGGAAGCTCAATAAATATTTCTTGAATACATGAATGAATCGTGTTTGCTGAAAGAACCTTCACACTCAGGGATACTTTAAGTATTGCTGCAATTCCTGGCCAGCAAGATGCAGTGGAAAACCTTGAGAAGAGGACCCAGAAGGAAACCACAATGTTTACACACCAGCATCCAAAAGACTGAAATATGCCAGCTCAGAGCTGGAGCCTGGCCAAGGAGGACAAAGGTCCTGACAAGGACTGCACCATGCAGAGGTCACTGCCCCTACCTGGGGTACGAGACTGACTATAGGTAATTCAAAAATATTCTGATGAGACAGTCAATGTGCAAAAGAAGCTTCCTGACAGGAGGGACTGAGCCAAGGCAGCCTAGCCAACTAGGAGGGTTGAGTGACAACCACAGATCCATGCCAGAATTAGAGGCCCGGCAGGAGGTTTCACAAAGGCACCTCCCAGGTGCTGAGTGCTAAGACCACAAAGCCAAAGAAATGAGGTTTCTGACCTCATGTAGCTCAAAGCTTAATAAGGACAACAGCAGCAGCTGAGTAAGTCCAGTGCTCGCTATGCACCACATAGTAATTTTTTCCCAATTTTTTATTGTGGTAAAATACACACAACACAAAATGTATCATCTTAGTCATTTTCAGGTGTCCAGTTCAGCGGATTAAGTACCTTCACAGTGCTGTGCAACCATCACCACATTCATCTCCAGGACTTTTTCATCCTCCCAAATTGAAGCTCTGTCCCCACTAAACATGAACTTGCCCATCCCCCTCCCCTCAGCCCCTGGCATCCACCCTTCTACTCTCTGTCTATGAATGTGGCTACTCCAGGACCACCTTATAAGGGGATCATATGGATCTGCCCTTTTGTGGGCAGTTTGTGTCGTCTGGCACCTGCCCTGGAGGTTCCTCCACATTGCGGCACGTGTCGGAAGGTCCTTCCTTTTCAAGGCTGGACCATCTTCCACTGCATGCACAGACCACAGTTTGTGAATCTGCTTATCCGTGGTTGGGCCCTAGGGTTGCTTCCATCTTCTGGCTGCTGTAAATAACGCTGCTATGAATGTGGGTGTATCTCTCCCACACCCTGCTTTCAATTCTTTTGGGCGTGTGCCCACACATGGGATTGCGGGATCCAATGGTGAGTCTATGGTAATTTTTTAGGAACCACCACAGTGTTTCCACAGTGGCTGCGCCATTTACATTCCCACCAACAGTACACAAGGGTTCCGATTTCTCCACATTTTCGCCAACAGACTTCTTATTATTTATGTTTTTGATAGTAACCATCCTGGTGGGTGTGAGGTTGCATCTCATTGTGGCTTTGACTGGATTTCCCCTGATGATGTCGAGAAGGACAAGAAAGTCTTTAAAGTGCTTTGAAAATATTGACTCACATAAGCCCCCAACAGCCCTACGGGATAGACACCACTGTTATCCCCATGTTACAGATTTAACGTCTCACTGAGGCAGAGAGAGGGTTAGTAACTTGCCATAAGGTACAGAGGCTAATACCATGGGTGCAGAGCCAGGATTCGAACTCAGAGTGTCAGACTCCACACTGAGTGTAAGAGTGGCCAGAGAAGGGGCGTGGCACCCCCAGTCAGCAGGTTCCTCCCCAGAAGCAATCATCCCCTGAGGCCGCTCAGCGAGATGGCGGCTGCTGAATGGGGTGACACTGGGCGGGGTCGGAAGAGCTCACACCAAGGCTGAACAAAGCTTGGGTGATACTGTGCTTTCAACGCATTTCCCTGCTGCCACAGAGAAAACTACACTCAACTCCATTTTCCTAAAAATCCCATGCATCAAAATATTAGATAAGGAGCAGTCGGCATTTGAGTTCTAAAAGGCAAAATATGAGTGCACACAAGGGCGCTGAGCGTGATGATTCTCTTAAGCAACTCTATTTCTAAAGTATCAACAGCCTCATCTTCTGGGGAGATTACTGCATGTAGGAGGAGCTCGGCTGTGCAACAGAAGCTAAATTAGGGAGCACAAAAGCCCGGGGTTTTATCTGATGAAGAGGTAACCCAGCACCCGTGCTTTTCCAAGTGCCTCGGTGGTTATGTCAAATGGCTCTGATACCAAGGGCCCCCTGGAAGCAGAGCCCCATTAAGACGGGGCGTAGAACACAGGCCACTGACGGAAGCTGCATTTCCACCACTGGCAAGAGCTGCACACGCCTGACTGGGGCCCCAGCTTCCAACCAACAGGTGATGCGCCGCTCAGGCAGCGGCCCCTCCATATAACCAGAAGCCCTGCCTCCACTGCTGCATCTGAGGACAGAGGGCACTTCGGGCCAGCAGTCGGCCATCAGGTCAACCTGGAGGTCCTGCCTGGCATCACCGCGCTGCCTTCTGATCTCACTTTGGCTTTATCCCTTTGTTTTCTGACCCAAATGAGATGCTCTACCCACAGCAGCATGCAGCCTGGCCATGCAGTGATTGTAGACTGAGCAAACGTGAACTGAGCCCACGCTCCATGGCTGGGCCATGCCCTGGAGAGGCACCGGGGTCCTGAGGCCTCGCTGGCCAGGAGGTGCCCAGGCTAGACACGGAGGGCTGATGGCAGTGCCACAAGGGCACCATGAACACACTCTGCCTATCAGGCCCCATGTCCACCACTCTTCCCTACTCCACTCACCTCCAGCTGGAGACCAGGAAGGCCAAGATGTGCCTGAAACAGTTCTGAGCAGAGGTCAGGACAAACCCCTCTGCACAAAGGTGTCAATAAGGGATAAACTGCAAAGAGCAAAAGGGCAGGAGGTGAGGTTTCGTCACAGCCAGCACCGGCTTCAGGAAAGCCAGCTCAAGCTCCCTTTGGTGAGAGGCTCTGGCATCCAAGTAAAGCCCAAGCCGCAGGCAAACGCTTTCAACGACACAGCTCCCTGGTGGCTCCTACTTGTTTTCCTCCCTCCTCCTCCATGGACTCAAGTCCAGGTTCTGTCACTCTACTGCCCAGCATGCAGCAGGTGGCAGAGCTCTGCACTGGAGGGCTCTCCTCGGCTCAGCTGGGAATCCTGGACAGACCCACCTATCCCCAGGTTAGAGATGAGGAAACCGAGGCCCAGGGCTGCCCGGCTTTCCCAGGCCTCAAAGTTAGCCACCTGTGCCCTCGGGCCTCCATGGGTCTCCATGCATCCACACAGCCTTCCTGTTTTCTCAGCATCCTGACATAGCGCCACATCCAACAAGCCACATCCACACCGCCCTCACCCAGCCCCCCTTGACAATCAGAGCGGATGCACTGGCAGGAACATCTGGAAGGGCCAACCTCCACATCAGGCAGCTCTAGAAGCTGCTTTTGTGTTAATTCAAGACTAATTTTCTGGTACCCAAGAAGGAACCGGGAGCAGGTTCTTTTCTTTCCCAACCAGATGGGATTTAACAGAGAACACACGTGGCTGGCCGCCCCCCAGCACCCCAGCCCAAGGGAGGGGAGACACTGTCTCTCTCCCCTGGAAGAGGCAGACTGGACTCTGGGCTTCAGTGCTGCAGCCAGGGGTTCCTGAGGATGGCTCTGCTTTGTGAGATGGAGATCTGTCAGCTGATCCTGCAGACACCTGAGGGGCCCTCTCCAACCTGGAGCAACAGGTGTATCGCTGTGGATGGGGTTGGGATTCCCACGCCCAGGGCCTCTGCCTATACCGAAATAGTAGAATATGTGCCCAGATTCAAATGACTACATCAACCCATTCTCAGTCTGTGGTTAACTCAAGGCCAAACACTTCAACTAACACAGGAGAAAGTCTTGTATAATACAAAGGGGCAAAGAGCAGGAGGATCTGACAGTGAGAAGGGGGCCCTTCTTGGTGATGGAAAAGGCTTTACAGTGTTTTGTTCTGCTTTTAGAGACAAGGTCTTGCTCTGTCACCCAGGCTGGAGAGCAGTGGCGGGATGATGGTTCACTGCAGCCTTGCCTTCTACTTCCTAGGCTCAAGCGATCCTCCCACCTCAGCCTCCCAAGTAACTGGGAGTACAGGAAGGAGCTGCTGTAATCTGTAATCAGCTGGCCTTACAGTGTTTGAATGATTGATTTGCTCCCCAAAGTGGGGTGCCTGGTTTTCCAACTAGCTTCAAACTCTTAAACCAGGGGTTTCAGCTCAGGGGCAATTCAAACCCAGGCAGCAGTGGGCGATGTTCGGAGATATTTTGTGTTGTCACAGCTGGGGCACTGGGGAAGGGACATTACTGGGTCTGATGGCCTTTGGATCCTACAATGCACAGGGCAGGCCCCACCACAAAGAGTGAAGTGGTCCAAGCTGTCAGGGGTCCCAAGACTGAGAAACTCTCAAACGAGTGGCTCCTTTAAGGCACTACTTAAGATAATAAATAATGTACATGATGGAATGGGTACACTGTTTCTGTCTGGGATGCTGAGTTCTACAGGCAGATAGTGGTGAGGGCCGCACACTGAGTGTTAGGTGCACTGTCCGTGACGTGTTCCCACATTCTCCCGTACACAGCACCACGCAGAGTGAACGTGCACTTCAAGTGGCTAAAATAAACATTTTGTGTTATTGATCTTTTAACCATAAAAAATCTATGATGCATCAGATATAATGATATCACAAACAATGATATGTAATTACATAATTTTAATTATTTCACAAAGTTGCTTGTTCAGCAAGTACCAACTGCAGTTATCACCCACGGCAGCAGCCCCATCCTTACCCCCATCTGCCTGGTGAGCAAGCTGAATGGAGGGCAACCCAGTGGACTTGCTCAGGGCGCCTGGGGAAGGGAGCCCCCAGGGTGGGCAGCTAGGTTCCTAAGAGCCGCACCTCCTGAGCTGACCTTACCAACCCCACCAACCCCAAGGCAGCCTTCAGGATATCTCACTCAGCAAAGGTCACTGAGCAAGCGCTGGGGATGCAGAAGGGACCAGGCGGACAGAAACCCTGGCTTCTGGGAGCCCAGGCCATGGTGGGAAGACAGAAAGTGGACCACGGATAAAACCAAAAGGACAAACTGGAGGACCTGTCAGGTGGCAAGCGCCATGGAGAGACGCAAAGCACAAGAAGGGGAGAGGGACCAGCCGGAGAGCAGAGGGAGAGCCCCACCCATCCCAGGGAGAGGGTAATGCGCCAGCAGCCAGCGGCCCCTATCTTCCCCTGCTCCCCAATCCAAAAACAGGCCTGGAGCTCTGCCCCAGATCCCAGTCAACCTGCTGTGTGTTCACAGGCAAGCTGCTTAACCTCTCTGTGCCCAGTTTTCCCTTTTGTGAAAAAGAAAAGATTAAACCTACCTCTGGTGCTGCCACGAGGATTAGGGAGGCGTCGAGTGTAAACGTCTCAACACCCTGCCAGGCACACTGTGAGGGCCAGGGAGGGCAGCACTTCAGTCCAATCAAGAAAACAAGGAAGCCAGGATGGCACAGAGGCACACTCCCCAGCTTGGGGGCCTCAGGACAAACATTGCCAAGTGTCTATTCTCATGGGCATGATTTCACATGTAACCGCCCGGAGGAGCTTCCCCGGTTCGTGCATACGAGACAGACAGACAGATATTCTCCAGAAGACATAACATTCCAGCCAGGCAAGACATTGCCAAGGACACCCCAGCTTCTCAGCCCACACTGAGCCCCATGCTGCGCATCCCACATTTGGTGACCTCACTAGGCTCCCTCACAAAGCCTCCCTTAGCTGAGCTGAGCACATCAGCGTCACCCCCCAACTGGACTAACCTTGGCTGGAGCTCACTGCACTCCCCCAGCCCTTCCTTCTCCCACCTGATGCAGTCCAGGAAGCCTCAGGGGGACTCAGGACACCTTCCTCGTTTGAGCTAACTTGAGACCGCCTGGTTTGGGTGGGGCTCCGCACCCTGCAGCTGGTCTGAGAAACGGGGTGGGGCACTAGAGCCTGCGAAATCCTTTGAACCCAGAGCCCCTTAAAGGGGTCCAAAATCTAGAAGCCCAGGAATTAAAAATGGCACAGCCGCTTTGGAAGGCAGTTTGGCAGCTTCTTAGAAAACTAAATACGCCCCTGCCTCACGGCCCAGCAATCACGCTCTTTGCTGTTTACTTAAGGGAGCTGAAAACGTATGTCCACATAAAAACCTACACATGGGTGTTTATAGCAGCTTCACTCACGACTGTCAAAACTTAGACACAGTTAAGACGTCCCTCAGCAGGTGAATGGATAAACTGTGCTACATCCAGACAATGGAATATTATTCAGTGCTAAAAAGAAACGCGCTATCCATGGAAAGCCATGGGAGGAGCTCCAGTGGATATGACTAAGTGAAAGAAGGTGATCCGGCAGGAGAGAGGGATGAACCAGCAGAGCACAGAGGATTTTGGGGGGGGGCAGGGACAGGGCACTGCTCTGTGTGATGCTACAATGGCAGAACAAGCACGTGGTGAACTATGAACTATGGGTAATAACGATGTGGCCATGTGGGTTCATCAATCGCAGCAGATGCGCCATACTCACGCAAGATAATAACGGGGGGAATAGGGACAGCAGGGGCACGGGAACTCGCCGTACTTACTGCTCAATTTTTCTGTAAACCTAAAGTGCTCTAAAAGTAAAGACTATTAAACAAACAGCAGGGCCGGGCGC
>NW_016107647.1:262755-286078 GCF_001604975.1 Cebus imitator
CAACAACAACAACAACAAAAACCTTTTAAAAAAATCTAGAACTCAGGACCAGGCGTGGTGGCTCACACCTGCAACCCCACCATTTTGGAAGGCCGAGATGGGAGGATCACTTGAGCCTAGGAGTTCCAGACCAGACTGGGGCAACATTTAGTGAGATCCCATTTCTACAAAAAATTTTTTTTAAATTAGATGGTGGTATGTGCCTATAGTGCCAGCTACTCAGGAGGCTAAGGCAGGAGGATCACTTGAGCCCAGGGGGTCAAGGCTGCAGTGACCTATGTTTGTGTCACTGCACTCCAGCCTGGGCAACAGAGTGAGATCCTGTCTCTAAAATGAAGATTAATTAATTAATTAATTAATTATAAAAATAAATCTAGAACCCAGGGAAGATAACAGAACACGGTAGATGAGGAGCACAACCAGCAAGGAAAGCGGCCTCGCACAGAGCGAATCACAGCCACTAGCCCCTCCCCACCCCACAGGGGCTGGCACCACCACCCTCCAGGAACCTAGGGAGCCCTGGGATTCCATAGCATCACCCACTCCACCTGGAGTCTGGCAGCTGTTGGCTCACAATGGCCCCCAAGTCTGGGCTCTGCCACCTCCACCCCCTTCCCTGGCCCAAGACCCCATCATCTTTCCCCTGGGCCTTGGCACAGCCCCCACCTCCCCCCACAACCACTGTGGGCCACACTGCTCTACCTCCACCACCCTTTGCACGCAGGCCCTGGGACAGGACAGTTTCTACTGGAGCAGGACCTGGACAAGAGGGAGTGCTCCGCAAATAGTTGGTGGATTTTCTAATGAATGAACAAACCCACAATTCACTGCACAGATGTTATCATCTGTATTCTCTAAATGGGGAAACCAAGGCACAGCCCAAGGTCACCAAGCCTGTGAGCATCGTCAGGAGAACTGACTGCTGGCCTGCGCTAAGCACAGTGCCATGTTCTCCCCTGCACCCCGTGAAGCCAGTGGCAGGTGAGATGGCACTGTCATCGCAGGCCACACCCTCCTTTCCAGAGGCCCAGTCTCCAAATCAAGGAAGTACAGCTGAGTCCCCAAGGCCTTCGGAGGCGGGCTGATGGATGGAGTGTTGAAGCCATAACTGTTTTCACTAAGTGTTCATTAACTTATTGATTGCAGAAGACCCGTTAGGCCGTTCCATTGTCATTCAAAACCAGCAGCTCCACAACCACCTCCTCAGTCCATGGGGTCTCCCACACACCTCCTTTCTTCTCGCCCTCCCGTGGGAGCCTCCAAAGCTCACCTCTACCCACTGCCACTGCTGGTCATCTAGATGCCATGAGGGGATGCTAGCCATGCAGCCAATGCCACCCAAGAAAAGGTCAACGGGGCCTGCTTGCTGTGGTGCTCATCGGGAGAAGTTTCTGCATATACAATTATTAATGACTTTATTTATATACCAATATTTAGTTCTGCTTGCAATTAAGCAGATCTGCTTTCAAAATATGACTAATTAGAACAGTCAAGCTGGCAGGGAGACTTCTGCAAGGAATCACATCGTTCTAGCAAAAGTTGCGCCTGCCAGAGGCAAAACCAGGTGCTGGATCCCAGGAAACAGCCTTGGCTAGCCAGGTCTGGAGAAGGTGCCTTGCAGGGCTGGAGGAAGAGGGGAAGGAGGAAGAGAAGACAGAGTAGTGGGAGACAGAAAAGAGGTGAAAGCGGGGAGGAGGAGGAGAAGAGGGTAGAAGGAAGGGAAGTTGCACCCTCAAGCCCAGAGGCCTAACTTGTATGATACTAGTTAATGACATTCTCTGGCCTGACATTTGCTGCTGGAACATTTGCTGCTGGACATTTGCTGCTTCCAACATTTCTGGTTGGAAGCCAACCAGAAAGGTACAGGGCTGCCTAATTCCAGGTCGACATTTCGAAGGCAGCCAGAGAAGAGGCACCTATGCAGTGATGCAGAAACACAGATATACACGACGGGCTGATGTGCGACACTCGCATCCGTTCCCGAATGGCTCTGTCCTCACGAAACTCCGCTGAGTTCTGTCCAGTAGGGGCATGATTTTCTCATCTTTAACTGAGTGACAATTTTTGGTCAAAACAGGTGCATCTGGCAAAGGCAGCCAAAGCCCATGTTCCTAAGGGGATCTGTGCAAGTCCCAGTGTCCCAGGCTGCCTGAGAAGCAGCGACCCCCGCCGGTGCCTGAGTCTACCATCAAGGGCTGACGCTCCGCTGCCTCTTCCGACTCCAGCTCTGTACCAGGCACTGTGCAGGGACTGAGGACACAGAGACCACGACAGCCCAGAAGCTCACCTTGGCACTGGCCCCACGGTCCTCCTGGCGGGGTGCACGGAGCGTGGAAGGAGAAAGCCACATTGCCCTGGGACCCGGGGGACAGGCCCAGCCCAGGGTTTTGAGATTTTGAAAGCTTTGCGGGTTTGAAGGAAGAGAAGGGTGAAGGGGGTCCTCTGTGCTGAGCAACACATGTGGTGGGGTGAGGAGTCCCCAGTGCTGGGCAGTGCCGAGGCCACCCAGCCCCCACAGCAGAGACTGCGGTGAGAGGTGTGGGGACTGCGGATGGCCAAGGTCTTTCCTAACCAGCGGCCTCAAGCTGCACCCATCCCTCTCTCCCTGCCTCCTACCCTATTTGATCTTCCTGTATGGTACCCACTCAACAGTCCAATCCACACCGAGCTCCCCTGCCCATCTCTTTGTGGCCAGGCTGCTCACTGGAGTGGAGGCTGGACAGGGCCCAGGCCACGCACTGAGCCAGGCAGTCAGAACACCTAAGCGTAGGCTGTGTGCGTAAGGCGGTGAGAAACGAAGATTTCAAACCTATCTGCAGCCCACGGGAGACCTAATCTCAAAGCCCCCCGGGGCCCAGCAGGACCCTGAGGGAGGGAAGCTGGGGACTTTCCCACAGGGAGGGAAGCTGGGGTCCTCCCACAGAGGGGTCCTCCTGAGGCACGCAGGGCATTGCTTTGTTTTCAAGGCAAGCTGGAAGTCTCAGGTTTTATGTAAAATCATTGGATTTGTAAATATTGGCAACTAATTCAAGTTGGTTAAGCAGATGATCTATCAGCTGGGTGTGGCCCAAGGAACCCAGTTTGCCAACTCAGAGGGAAGGGAGAGTGAGGGACAGATTTTTCAGAGGGGAGGGCATGGCACTTGATTTGTATATAGGAAGATCAGCCTGACTAGCTATAGCAGACACTGGGGAGGCCACCCAGGCCCCCTCCAGGACTCTGTCCCCTGTCCCTGCCTGCCAGGAGTGCTGCTGAGGGCTCCTAGCTGAGTCCCACTTGGGGACTGTCCTTGCCCAAGGTCACACCTCCTCCCCCAGGGGCTACACACAATGTCCTATCGATGTGGAGGGACAAAGGGCAGTGCCCTGGCCTTGATTAGGGACACAGCATTCCCAGCTCCAGAGCTCTGGTGGCACTGGCTATAGGAGGCCTCTGTGGAGAACACGCCATGCCCCGATGCCCCCTCTACCCATCCAGCCCCTCGCATGAGTGTTGTGTTCAAGAGCCTCCTGTGAATCCCCTTCCAAACAAATCCCATCTTAGAGCTGTTCCCAGGGAGCTCAACCCAAGACAGCAAGCAAAGCCCCAAGTCTCCAGAATCATGTCCCCTGCCCTCTGCTCCCATCCGCCTCATCCCCCACCCCCATCATCACATGTGCTGCAAGGAGCTGGTGACCAATCTGTCCCCTGAGCTCCAGGGGCAGAGCCAGGGATGCATGGTCCCCAAGAGCTTACAGAGCAGAAGCCTCATCCCAAAGTTCCCAATAAATCTCCCCTTGACAATGTACCCATGAAATTCACCCGTGAAATTCACAAAGCTCAGTGCCTTCCATAATTTATGGCACTCACAGCTACAAGCCTTGTTAGGCATGACCCTGGGTGGCTGCGTCCGTGGCAGGTGAGCCAGAAGCCAGCGTAAAAATGCCATGCTCTGGGATTTTATGGATTTGTAAAATATCTGCCCAGTTTTTTCTTAGGCAACTTTCATAAATCAGTGCACTTGACATCTTGGGAAAATCAGCAGCTCCTGTAAGAGTGTGAAGCCATGTTTGCACTCACCGCTGCAAACTCAGGCAGCAGGAACAAGCACCTTTTCATGTGGCCGTAAAGCCAGACTTGGAGCAGGCTAGCTCCCTGGAGTGCTGGACACTCAGGAGCCATGAGGCCCCTGGACCTGAGCCACACTTCCTCAGGTGACCAGGTGAGTGCTGAGAGGACAATAACAGCCACAGTAACAATGGACCACATATTATGCACCGGAGTCTGTGTGCTCAACACTTTCATGTCTCCAACCTAAGCAGGATGAAGACCTTGTCTCAAAAATAAACAAACACATACCTAATGAAAACCGTTCTCAAAAAAAGGAAGTGAAGGAGCAAGCCTGTCCCTGTCCCTCTTGGGGTAAGAGCCGGCACACTGGAGGAGCCTGTGGCTACCCTGAAACCATTGCTGTCTTTGCCCACCATTTCTCTGCCCCAGTTTTCTGTTGTGTAAAATGCAGATAGGAACAATTGCCTTGGGGGTTAACCGGGGACGGAGCTCATAGACCTAGAAGGACCTGGCACATCACCCCCAGCACCCAGCAAACACAGTTCCAGGTATGTTCTCCTAGAAGAACTGAAAGCAGGGTCTTGAAGAGGGCTTGGCACACCCCATGAGCATGGCTTCATTCACAATGGCCAAAAGGTGGAAACGCCCAAGTGTGCGGCGACAGATGACTGCATAGACAAATGTGGTCTGTCCACACGACGGAAGGTTACTCCGTCTTGAAAAGGAAGGAAATCTGACCCATGCTGGAACACGGGTGAACCATGAGGACACTGTGCTGAGTAAATAAGCCACTCACAACAGGACGAATATTGCAGGCTTCTCCTTGTGTGTAGTCCCTAGAGCAGTCAAGTTCACAGACACAGAAAGGGGCTGGGGGAGGGGCACTGGAGTTAGGGTTTAATGGGAGCAGAGTTTCAGTGTGGGAGGATGCTAAGTTCTGGAGCTGGGTGGTGAACGCGGTTGCACAACAACGTGAAGGTTCCCAGCACTTTGGGAGGCCAAGGTGGACAGATCACTTGAGGCCAGGAGTTCGAGACCAGTTTGGTCAACATGGTGAAACCTTGTCTCTAATTAAAAAAACAAACAGGAATTAGCAGAGTGCAGGGGCACATGCATGCAGTCCCATCCCAGCTACTTGGGAGGCTGAGGCATGAGAATCGCTTGAGCCTGGGAGGCAGAGGTTGCATTGAGCCAAGATCGTGCCACCACGCTTCAGCCTCCGTGATGGAGCGAGACCCTCTCTCAAACAAAGCAAAACAAAACAAAACAAAACGCCAATGTGAATGTACTTAATGCCACTAAACTACAAGGTGAAAAGGTGAATTTTATGTTATGTGCATTTATCACTATTTTTAAGAATAAAATAACCCTCCTTTGGGAAAGAAATGACACTTTTTTTTTTAAGTAGGTGCTCACCCAGTGACCTGTCCCTGCCAGCCACCCCGTTGCCCTAAGGCTAGAGTGGGGCCTGGAGCACACGGCTGGTTGCACACTTGCTGGTGACTCGGCCAGGCTCTCTGTCCCTCTGAGCCACAAGTCATCAACAAGAAAGTCTCCCGGCCCAGCCAGTCTCTGGATTTGCGTCCTTGTCCCTGTGCCTATCTGCCTGGGAGGCCAACGTGCACAAACCAGTACCACGAAGGCTTTGCACAGAATCATCGAGATCAAAAGATTTGCTGGAGTGGATATAAATAGCCCCAAAGCTCCTGGCCTGGGCTTCTGAGCTGGTCGGTGCCAGCCAGGCCACTCACCCTAGCCAGCCTGGCTGGAAAGTCCCCTTCCCTGGAGTGGCCGCTCCTCCAAGCGCAGCCTTCTGTGTTCTGCCAGCCTCCAGTTCAGGCTTGTGTCTCCCACCTGCCTCACTGCCCATCACAACTCTCCAAATTCAAATCGGTTTTCCAGTCCAGGCAGACTCACCAGGCCCTGCCCTGCTCATGGAAAGCATCTGGCTGCCGTGATACCCACCGGAGGCTAAGGATTCTAAGGAGACTAGGGGCAGTGGGACACATGCAGTAAAAACGCGGCCTGCTGCATGCTCTCCTGGGTCTCAGTCTTGTGTTTGCCTGGGTTCCTATACTAATTCTCACCAGTCTCAAAGTCAACCTGCAAGGGATATCATCTTCAAAAGGTAGCATTTTCTGACAGGTGCCCGGCACCCCTCTTCCCCTCACCCCACCTCCTTTCCTCATTCCCTCTGGCTCCCTCCCACCATGTGGCACCCCTGGGGGACTGGCTTGGCGCCTCAGGGCTCCAGCATCATTCTGCAGGTAGGCTGGCACTCAGGGCAGGCCTGGCAGGCTTGAGAAGCAAGTGACTGGGTGAATGAATCAATCACTAATTCAACAAGCAGGAGGAGGGAGGAGGAGAGGGCGGGAGGGCCAAAAGGGGCCAAACGCATACAGTCTCTGCCTCTCTAGGGGGACTGTCGCCCAATCTACTCCTTCCCTCTCAGTCTCTGGTTCTCTCTCCCCTCCTCTCTCTGTCTTCTTTCTGTTCCTCTATCCCTATCTCTCTTCCTCTCTCTGTCTCTATTTCTGCGTCTCTCCCTCTCTCTCCGTTTCTGTCTCTCTGTGTGTCTCTCTGTATCTCTGTCTCTCTGTCTGTCTCTGTGTATGTGTGTGTCTCTCTCTCTGCAGATGGCTGAGGGCAGACGAACAAGAAGGTGGGAGCTGCAGCCTGATGCCCCTTCTCCCCCTGGAAAGCAGAGCAGCACTATTTCTAGCCCCTGAGAAGTGGCCGGGATCCAGAAGGTCTGGCCATGTGTCCCCGCAACCTGTCCGAGTGAATCAAGTCTGCCTCCTCCTCGGCCCATGCAAGGCAGCCTCACTGGCCCATAGGCTCCTCCCCTGCGAGATCTTGCTGGCCCCACCACAGCTAGATGCTGCCCTAACTGTGACAAGACACCCAGCACTCCCTAAGATCAGGGCCCGGCCCTCGGCAGAGCCTCTGCCTGGGCATGGGCACCGCGTGAAGCAGCACCGGCCCTCATCCGCTAAGCAGCTCAATTCACCATCCCAATATCCGGGCCTCAGGGAGACCCACCTCCACCCCTATGCCCTCAAACTCTGAGGCTTCAGGCTCCCAGAGATGAAGCACAGCCGCAAAATCACTCTCAAGATAACCTTAGGGTCATAATCAACACAGAGAGACCAAAACCAAATACATAAACACAGGCTGAAGCCCATGGTTCCTTCTCTCATGCAGGAGTCTGGTGATGGGCAATCCAGGCTGCATGGGACAGTCCCTCCAGGTTACCAGGGTATAGGCTTCTACAGGCTCACAGCCCCCTCATCCCCAGTGTAGCCACTGCCCTCACAATACAAAGTGGCAGCCTAAACCCCAGCCATCACATCCTCATTCCAGCCAACAGAGCAAGGGTCAAAGGACACAACACTCCTTTCTCAACTTACTTTCTGGAAGTTGCACAGCATACTATTGTTTACCTCCTACTGGCTACCACAGAGTCACACAGCCACATGTAATCACCAGAGAAGGGCAGTCTTTATTCTGCTCCATGGGCATTTAAAAAAAAAAAAAAAAAAAAAAAAAAAATTATAAAAAAAAAAAAAAAAAAAAAAAAAAAGGAAACCAGATACCAGGAAGTAGCTGTCTCAGCCACACACCCATCCCCATCTAGCGCAGGACTCCCATTCACCTCCGAGACTCCTGTTGTTATTTTCCCTTTCTCTGTATCTGAAATGGTCACCACCGAGGCCCACTACGGAGCTAGCGCTCTCACACCCATAGCACTGGCTGGGCCTTGTCTGAGGGAGGCACTCTTCTTGTACCCATTTTCCTGGTGAGGAAACACTCCCCCGCAGCTCAGAGTGGAGCCAGTATCCAAACCCAGACTGCATGCACCCACCACCTCCACAATTTTGTCTCAGTCAAACTATATCAAGCAGCCTGAGACACAGCTTTCCCTGGAGAACTTGAAAGTACGGAAAATGCCCAAGGACTCAGCATGGGTCTAACTAGTCCAAACGCCAGCCTCTTACAGGGCTCAGCCTGCAGTGCAGCTGGGCTGGGGGAAGCCCACAGGCCCCTGAGCCCAGACCTGGGGCAGGGACTTTCTCATTAAGTCAGGAGGCTCAGGGAAGCCCACACAGCGTGCACAGAACAGCAGCCAGCAGCTTCCATGATGGGAACGAAGCAGCTTTTTTCAATAAAATCAAGCAAAGGAGAACTATTTAGGGAGAAATACGGAAAACTGCTGAAGCTGTCACCTTACGAAGAAACCAAAAGCCAACCCTCTCCAAGGGAGACCCTACATGCTGAATCCCCAGGGTCCCTGAAGGATAGTAAAAAAGTGGGGGCTGGGACAATTTGGGGTTCACTGTCCTTTCTAACAACACTCCCTGCCTCCTCCAGCCCAGGTGGTCCTTCCAGTAAGCTCTTATCTCAGCCCCCAAAACAGGGGGTGCTCGAGGGGCGCATCTGCTTCCCCACCAGGCTGTGAAGTGGAGGGCAAGAATGCCCTGAGCCCCGGCTACACCCCAACTCCTGGCTGCACCCCTAACCCCTGCACACATCTGCACATAAGAGGCTCCATAACTGCTTACTCAATTGGACCATGCTGTGGTCTGAATGTCTGTTTCCTCCCTGCAAAGTTCACGTGGTAAAATCCTCACCCCCAAGGTGATGGTATTGGGAGGCAGGGTCTCTGGGAGGCGATGTGGTCATGAGAGCAGAGCCCTCCTGATTGGGATAAGTACTTTATGAAAGAGGCCCAGAATGCTCCTCACCTCTCCAACCACGTAAGGACAGCGAGAAGGCACCAACTATGAAACAGAAAGCACAGCCCTTGTAAGACACTGGGCCTGCTAGCACCTTGACCTTGGACTTCCCAGCCTCCAGAACCACGAGAAGTAAACGTCTATTGTTTATAAACCACACAGTGTGTGGCATTTGTTACGGCAGCCTGCATGGCCAAGGACAGACCAAGTACCAGTTCAGTGGAGATAAAAGAAACTACATTTTACAATAAAAACAATCCACACAAAAAAGAGAGACTTACATTCTGATGACATAAAAGCCGCGTTTTCCATTCCTCTTGTTGCCTCCAGCCAGAGAGGACTGAATTTTTGGCATCTGATGATTGAAAATCTGGGAAAATGGAGATTAACCAGGTCCCCCAGTCCTATGCCCTTCTGGGGCCAGAGTCAGCAAATTTCTTAAACAAGAGAGCTGTGCCCCCTCAACCAGCTCTCCTCCAGACCCACCCACGTCCTCTGTCAGCCTGGAGCTTTCACAATTTGGGAACCACCCTCTGCAGGGACCAAAGAGACACAGAGGCCAGGTCCTGTCACTGCCAATGCATAGCCCTGGGCAGAGCCCAAGAGCTCAGCCAGAGGAGGGCAACAGGGCCACACCAAGAGCACTGGTTTGGGTGTCCCACAGACCAGGTCCATGTCTGGCCCTTGCCACCTACTAGCTGTACAACTCCAGGCAAGGGCTTCACCTCTTTGAGCCTCAGTTTTCTCATCTTCAGAATGGGGCTGCATGATTAAAAAAGGATCAGCCAGCACACAGCAGGTGCTTAAGACACACTTGCTTCAGCCCATCTCATAGAGGAGACTCTCATGCCAGGAAAGCTGCTGCCTCCTGGAGAAAGCAGTGAAGACTCAGCTGTGGTCCAGGCCACTGCCACTAAACTTTCCGATGAGGCTTCCCTAACAGAAGGGTTGGGCAAGACCCGCCCCCCCATGAACCTGTGTCTTTATGTCCTGTGCAGATGAGACTGCACTGACATCATGAATATCCGTAAAAGGGCCCACCAGAAAGATGCTTAAGGAGGAAATTAAATAATAAGTGCAAATACAATCTCAATGTTTTTTTCCCTGGACCTCAAAGAATCGAGTCCTTCACCCCTAGGGGTGTGTGCATTCCATTCTGGAGACTCTCGTCCATGTAACAATCATCGATTCATTCAAAATATGTCATTTTAAATTTGAGCAGTTTGGTAGGAGGGCTTCCGAAGATGAGCAAGGTGTGGCTGCTGCCTGCCCCAGAGAGGGAAGATGCAAGCCCCCAGGCCCCCAGTGGTAACCAGACAGGAAGCCTGCAGAGGGACAAGGGCTACAGGAATAAATGTAATAAACATAATGAGAAGACATTTATTCTAACACGTGTCAGCACCATGAAAGGTTCTGAGATCAGAGTCAGTCCTCAGAGGACGTGCAGGTTTCAAAAGGCAAGAACAGAGGTATGGGCCGGGTATTCCAGGCAGCGGAAACAGCATGAGGTGTGAGAACGGCAGGCATCCGGAGCAGGCTGCAGTGCAGGGGGTTGGGGCAGGCTACCAGCAGGCACTTGGCCACCGGCTCAGGGCGCCCTTGTGAGCAAGAGAGGCACTCAGGCCAATACTCCTGCCTCCAGGACGACAGCCAGGCAGGAGTGAGGCCACTTGGGTGTGCTTAGTGCCCAAAGAGAAGGTGGGACTGAGAAGGCAGCGCTCTCAGTGACTACAGCCATCCAAATCGCACTGCAGCAATGATTTTCTCTAGACCCCCTTTCCCTCTCTGGATGTTTTGGCTGCTTCGCCATATGGCAGGAGTTAAAAATACAGCTCAGAGTGAGGGGGATGTGGACAAGAACGGGCAAGCATTCCTTGGGTGACTGAGCTGGGAAGTCCGGCCTACTCCCAACCCCCATTCAGGGCACAGGTCAGATCCCTGCCCAGGAAGCATCCTCAGTGCTCAAGCCAGGTTGTGGGGAGCGGGTGCTGGCCTCCTGATGAGCTGTGCTGCAGGATGAGAATGCCACAGACACAGCCACCCCTAAAAGTGATCCTCCACAGACAGGCAGGCTAAGCAGGGGCAGAACAGGGGCCAGATTCCAGGAAGAGAGAGGGGAGCTAGGCCCACCTGCGGGCAGGCCACTCTGGAACTTCTGCAGCCTTGACAGAGAGAAGTGACAGGGCCCAGTCTGAGCAAAGCAAATGTGGGAGATTAAGGACTTCTGCAAACTGTCCCTCCTTCTCCCAGGGAGGGTAGAGGCCAATTCCTCTACCCTTGAATTTGGGCTGGCCTTGTGATGTGCTTGACCAATAAGATGTGGCAGAAGTACACCTGGGACTCCAGAGGTCCAATCACAAGAAGCCTCACATCTTCCACACAGGCCTTTTAGAACACTGGCTCTGGGGCCCTAGGCCACTAGGTTGGAGAAGCCACATGTGGATACTCTGGTGGCAGTCCCAGCTGAGTCCAACCTCCCACACACCTCCATAAGGTGCCAGATGTATCGGTAAAATCGTTTTGGACCCTCCAGATCAGCCAACTGTGCAGATGAATACCGCCGAGTATTCCACTGAAAACATAGGGAACAGAAGAACCACCCAGCCAAGCACTGCCCAACTCTGGTCTGCAAAATGAGATATAATAAAATGGTGGTTGTTCTAAAACTAAATGTTTAATTAATTTGCTACAGGCCAACAAATAACCTTTACGGTGACTGAATGATGGATGAATTGACTTACTGATTCACTCATTCAATACATATTCATTAAAATCTACCCTGAGGTAGGATCCCTTAAAGAAATAGCAGAGTCAAATAATTCACTCTCCTGGTCCTCAGGAAGCTTCTGGGCTGGTTCCTTGGTGCCTACCCAGTTTGTGACAGGTCCACACCTGTGTTTGCCAGCTTTCTTCTCTGGGGCCTGCCACTTTCTGGGTTTCACTGTCAACGTTCTTTGTCCAGGTCCTGTCCCTGTCTTTATTCTCTCTGGGTGAGGATAAGGTTATGTGGGATGTTCTACCTCCAGAACAAGTTTTATTGTGCTCTAAAAGGTCCCCTATATACTAAAATAAACAAGAGGATTAAAATACTACACTAGAAAAATAGTTAACACAAAAGAAGATAGTAATAGAGGAATACAGGAAGAAAAAAGATATAAGACACAAAGAATAAATGACAAAACTGTATATGTAAATCTCAACTTATCAATAATTATATTAAATGTAGATTAAATGCTCCAGTCAAAAGCAGATACTGGTAGAAGGGATAACAAAAAGCATAATACAACTATATTCTGTTTACAAGAGATTCCCTTTAGATTCAAAGACACAAATAGGTTGAAAATAAAAGGATGGAAAAAGATATATAAATAGTAACCAAAATGAGTTAAAATGACTGTCCTAAAATCAGACAAAATAAACTTTAAGACACACATTGTGACTAGGGACCGAGAAGGACATTTCATAATGATCAAAGGGACAATCCATCAAGATGACGCAACAATAATAACCATATATGCACTCAACAACAGAACCCCAAAATATATGAAGTGTTTAAATTGACAGAAATGAAGGAAGAAATTTCGAGACAATTAAAGAATAATTGGAGGCTGCATGCAGTAGCTCATGCCCATAATTCCAGAACTTTGGGAGGCCAAGGTGGAAGGATAACTTTAACACAGGAGTTCAAGACCAGCCTAGGCAACAAAGTGAGACCCCAACTCTACAAAAATTTTTAAAAATTAGCTGGGCATGGTGGTGCACACCGCTAGTCCCAGCTACTCATGAGGCTGATGGGGAGGATTGCTTGAACCCAGGAGTTTGAGGTTATAGTGATCTATGATTGCACCACTGCACTCCAGCCTGGATGACAGAACAGACCCTTTCTCTAAAAAGCCTATAATTAAATCAAAACAAAAATTAAATAAGAATAATAGTTGGAGACATCAATACCTCACTTTCAATAATAAACAGAGCAGGTAGGCAGACCAACAAGGAAATACAAGACATAAACAAAACTACAAACCAACTAGGCCTATCAAACATATACAGAACAGTCTACCCAGCAGCAGAAAACATTATTCTCAAGTGTACACAGAACATTCTCCAGGATAGACTGTATCTCAGTCCCTAAAACAAGTCTCAACAAATTTGAAAGGACTGAGATCACACAAAGTATGGTCTCTGAACAAAACGGACTGAACTACAAGTCCCCTAAAAATGTCTAGATGACAGCTCTGATAGGGATATGCCTGGCTGATCCTTGGTCACACCACCACCTTCCAACCACCCTTGCTTCGTTTTGCCTCTGTTCCCCCATATACACAATGGAGATAATAATACTCCCTACTTCACAGAGTATTGTAGGGCAAGTCCTTACAATAAATAGCCAGCCATCAAGGTTACTCTTATAACTCATTATCAATGGAGGGGTGGCAGCAACACCTCACATTCCATCCCTAGGTGATGGACAGTCATTCATACAATGTTACACTTTCGAGACGCCTTTGTTCCCATTATTTGATGTGATTCATTGCAACCCCACAGGATCATCTGGTGAAAGGGAAAGTCGGTGGTGGTGAAGCCCCAGTGCTAGGGCATCTGTTGAGTCCTTAATCCAGAGACTGGCTCACAGGAGGGCAAGGAGGCCAACCTACCGGTGAGGGCCAAAGGGGACGGTCAGAGTCACCTAGGTGGTGGATTTTTACATATCTTGAGGTTTGGGAACTGCTGAGCTGGGCAAAAGTAAAGCCTCACAGAAAGTAAAGACAGATGTGAGCATGTTGTGGGCTGTGGGAGGGGGATGGAACTTTCCAGACTCCTCCTTTTTTGTGGGGAGACCTCAATTCAATAAAATTAAGACTCCACAACTTTAAAACATGTGAAGAGACTGCAGCATTAAAGGGATTGAGATAACACATCTTACAAAGGATTGGATTCAAAATCAGCAGCAGTGACTATGCAGAGAAGTGGATAGGTAACAGACATGTACTGAAACCCAAGTCACCTGATTCTCAATTCCATGACTTTCTAAAATCACCTCCTTCTCAACAGAGAAAGAAGGAACAACAGTGATACAAGTGGCTCTGTGCACATTTATGTACATCAAGGATATAATCCTCACCCCTTCTCCAGGAGGTAGGCTTTATAACCCATTTTACAGGTGAGGAAGCTGAAGCAGAGAGGCTCAGCCACAGGCCAGAGAAAACACAGGTGGTACGTGGTGGACGGAGCTGGAATTCAGGCTGCTGGCCTGGCCCCAGAGTCTGTGTCCTGCCTCCTGGCCACCGTGCTGCCCAAGTTCTCCGTGGGGAGCCTCACCCAGCACAAATACTCCACGGGGAGCCCCAGCCAGCCCAGGGGAAGTGAACATCCCTGCTTGGGCTGCTCCTCCCTCAAGGTGAAAGAGTGGGGTAGCCTGGGTGTGGGGAGCCTGAGGCAGAGTCCAGGGTTGTCGCCAGTCCCTCACTCCCCATTTAAAGAACTCCCTGTTCCAAGAACTTCCTGTTCCAAGAACTGCTACAGGCAACTAAGACGGGCATGGCCCCTCCCACCTAGAGCCACTCCTCTCTGGTCCCGCTCCTCTCTCTCCTTCCCATCTGGACTGGCGATTGTGGGGGGAAAGAGAGGGTGGGGCCGTGTGCCTTCATCCCTAGCCCTGTCCACCCCAGCAGCCTCTGCCCAAGCTCCCAGCATCCAGTTCTGCAGCATCTCCTGAAGCCTCCCTCACCCTGGTACCCATGCCTGCCCCAGCAGCCAGAGATCCTGCTCAGATCTAAGTCCCATCACTTCCCCCTCTGCTCAACAGCCTCCAGGGACTTCTGTCTCCCTCAGATCAAAGCTGAAGTCCCCAGTGGGCCCACATGGCCCTGCTGACTGTGCGTCAGCCCTCGCCCCTACCCCATTCGCCTCCAACCTCCTCTCTCACACTGTCCCCCTCACTCTGCCCCATGCACACTGGTCCGCTCCCTGCACCTCAACCACGAAGCCAGGCACACCCCCCACTCAGGGCACCTTAAGTGGGAGATCCAGTTGTCACTGTCCCCGTAGCAGAGATGAAAAAACTGAGGCTCAGAGAGGTGCATTTCACATGCCAAGGGGAAGACAATATAAGCAGATTCCAAAATAAGCAGACTCTGGGACCCTCCTTCAAGTCCTATCTCCAGGTTTTCCCAGGCTACCCCCCAGGACCCATTGGACCCTGCAGCCCATCCATGAATCTCATCCACACATGTGCCCGCCCCCAGAAGGGTCCCTAGAGGCTGTCTCCCATCACTACCAGACACATGCTGAGGACTTCTCTCCTGAGCACTGAGGCCATCCAAGAAGCAGAGGATCCCACCCCGTACCTCGTCCTCACAAGGCCAGCACTCCACAGGCAGCTACAAATGACTTGCAGAGACTATCCCGCCATGCCGGTCCCAGGACATCCTCTGAGCAGGCCCTGTCTTCTGCCCTTAGCAAGTGTGCTCCTGCGGTTCCCATGGAGCGGGCAGGGCCAGGCCCGTTGGTTCTCCGAAGGTGTAATGCTCTTCACACAAGTGGTATGCAGAGAAAGGACATCCAAACCACCACAGGCGCTTCCAGCAAAAGCTGGGGCAAAGTCAGAAGAGGGGGCACCCATCCCAACCCTCCTGTGCAACCATGTGTCCCACATGTGTCCTGCATGAATGGAGATGTGAACAGCAGCTTTCTGGGAGCTCAGCAATTGCTCACCTAAGCAGAGTGGGGAAGTCAGACCAACTCAGAGAGGAACACTGGGCACTGGCTGCTGGGTGCTGCACGGCTTAGAGCGCCCTCCCCGAGCTTACTGGCACCCACTGCCCATAGCAGCCCTGCCAGCTGGGTGCAACCACTGTCAGCTTTGCAGAGAAGGGACTTGGGCTGTCTCCAGGTGGTGCCAAAGCTACGTTCGTTCTGGCTCATGAAGCCAAAAGTCTGGGGAGGGGACCACATTTGGAAATGGCCCCCGATGTTTTCAAAACATCTACGCCGTGCAGTGAACAGCTCTGAAGTAGCCCGGCGTGGGGTGAACTGCACAGGCCCTGGAGGCAGACAGGCCTTGGTGTGAATCCCACCACTGCCACCAGGTGACCATGGGCAAACGACTTAACTTCGTTGAGTTTCAGGTTTCATATCTGCAAGATGGGATAAGGACAGTTCACACTTGTCACAGGGTTAGAGCATCAACAGAGATACGGAGAAGAACGTGCCCAGCACCTGGCACCTAGAACGGCCTCGGTTATTCCTGTGGCCTCATTGCAATCAACACCTTCTAAGTTCAGGTGCAGAACCACAGGCTCTAACCCAAGCCTTTGTGGATCTTGCCTCCTTCAAGAGGGAAAGCCGAACACTTCAAAATCAGGACTCAAGCTAGGGCCAGCTTGGAGGGCAGGGACCAGTCTTGTCCACCAACCGTCTCAGGTCCAATATCTAGGTTCTAAGCAAGCCAAGTGCCCTGGGCTGGTCTGTGCCTGTCTTCCAGGCACCTGGCCCAGCTGCCTCAACCTGCTACCAACAACGAAAGTACCACCAGCCCATCACACGCCCCGTGTGCAGACACACAACGCATGCTGCTTCCCCTGCTGTGACACCATCCTCCTCCTCTCTCCTGCTCTTCAAGTCCCAGCTCAAAGTTACCTCCTCCAGGAAGCCTGTTGACACCCATGGGTGGTCACTCACTTCCTGCTCTGGAGCTGCACACCACTTGGCCCCCTTCCTCCCTGGCCTGATCCCTCTGCAAACTTCCACGGATAAGTCTCCATCTCCCATTTGCATGATGCTTCCAAGTGGAGGCAGTGGAGGAGCTGCCCTAACCAAGGACAAGAATCCCTCACGAGCAGCCCAGGAATGGGTGTGTGTGGGGAGGTGGCGGTTGGGTGCAGGCAATGCGGGGCCCAGCTCCTGGGCCACAGCAGGCGCCCCACCAATGTGAGCTTCCCATTCACAGGGTTCCAGACACCCTCAAGGACAGATGGGCATGGAACATAGAAATATTTCAAAACCTTTACTGCAAAACCCAGGGAGGCAGTGATCTGCCCCACACGGCTTTCAACTTTTCTGTATGCTTGAACATTTTCGTAAGGAAACATTGAGGGAAAACAATCCTCAAAAGCATTCTCAATGCCCTGCTATTCCTCCCCTGGACCCACCACCTAATGCCGGCCACAGGCAACTCCCGTGTCTGATCTCCCTACGCGGAAGTGGCCCTCCGCATTTTCATGGAGAGAGACAGCAACTCAGACAGTCTGGGGCTATTACTTGGAAAGTCTGAGCAGCAAGGAAGTGGCTGAGGCAGGGCTGGGACTCTGCCAGCCTGCTGCAGGGACAGGGCTAACTGCTCAGGAGCCACCCATGGGGGCCTGTGGGGTCCCCAGCAGAAGGCCAGAGGCTGGAGAGAGGCGTTGCCAACCTCAAGGCAGCAGCCGTTTCCCGAAGAAAACAGAAGCACCCAACATTTGCCATAACTGGCCCGGTGCATCCTGCTGGAATATCCGCCCCTCGGAGGGCAAGATTCAAACTCCCATGGCCTTGTTGCCTCAGAGCTTCCATTCAAGCCACTTGGTTGCAGCCTGGCCTGGGTCTGCCCTAGGCAGGGCAGCACACTGGAGACCCCCTGACCTGGGGTTGCCTCCCCGCCCCACCCGTAGCCTCCGCTCCATTTCAGTTAGGTCAGTTCCTTCTCCCGTATTCTGGTTTTGCCGAACACCTGGCTGGCCTGTGTGGTTTTTTTCTGTTGCTCTGTGGCAATTATACAGATGACACCTGACAAGCTCAGAATGGTGCACTTTCCAAGTTAGGCAAAGCGTCCCTCCTTCTTAAAAAAAACAGAAAACAAGACACAAAAGACTGGATCAGCTGTCAAAACAATGTCACAGACAAAACAGCTGACAAACAGCCACCCAGCTGGCAAAAAACGCTGATGTCCCCAAATGCCTGACTCTGGGCCCCTTCAACATGACCGACCCCTCACACTCCCCCCAGCAGGGCAAAGCCTCCTAATCTCTGCCGGGAGCAGCGAGCCTGAGTCCAGAAAGGGGAGGCAAAAACCTAACGTCGAAACAAGTAGGTCCCGACTTTATTTCACACACAGTGCCACTCGCTGTCTTCCTCAGCTCAGGCTGGATAAAGAAGCATCTCATGGTTTATTTTTCAGGTTGTAAAATAATAATTTCCCCAGTCTGTCAGATGGCTGGGAGAGCTTCGGAGACACACTCTCTCATCTTTCTCTACCATCTGCTGGAAAATGAGAATGGCTGTCCCCATTCCCTTGGAGCTGAACACATTTTGTCTCACCAGGACAAGTCTCCCAGAGTATGCTGCAGTTCGTTTCCGACTTGGGGACGTCCTCCCCAGCGCTGGACACAGGCTTTATCTTGGCTGGGAGAACAAGAACATTACTGAACCAAAACACGACACAGTATCTTCCTCCGCCCTGCCACCCTTTCTGCCAACTCAGAGATCTCTCCACAGCCCTCTCCTCTTTGCTAAGAGGGGACAGGAAATCCAACCTAAGCGCCCTCAGTCTTCCAGCCCCCAGCCCAGCATTGGTGCTTCCTGGCTACTTTGAAGAACAACACATATATCAAAGCTTGGTGGGCTCCTGGCAGGACCCTCCTGAGGGTGGCTTTCTGTGTCATCAGTCTGCTGCCCATTAGGACAAACCAGTCTCTGCTTGCCGCCCCTTCATCGGTGGCCACCACTGAGCTTGCCTCTGAACTGATGGGCCACCGGACGGTTAATGTCACCAAGAACCCATGAAGAATACTGGTTTTGGTAAATCAACAGAGCCTGAATGCCACTGAAAACCTCCCCCAGAGTGAGTCACCAACTCAGAGCGTCAGAAAAACATCCTCTCCCAGTGATATGACAGCACTTAAGGGCTGGAGGGGACCAAAAAGCAAGGAAGGCCGCTCCACTGGGCCTCCCCATCCCCACCCCCAGCCTCCTTAGGCAATGTTTCCTTCTGCCAAGGAACTTCGGAAGATCAAAAGCTGGAAGGGATCATCTCATTAAATCCTTGCCCCCTCTGCACTGCCACCCCATGTGACACTGGGAGCCCTGCCTTGGTGACAAGATTGCACACGGCAGGGCGGAAACCTTCCATCTGGGCTTTCTCCAGCAAGAGAGACCAGGAGTCACCCGGGATCCTGGGAGGTGGTATGGCCACTGGACATAGTGAAGGGCAGGTGGTGGGTGGATAGGAGCAGAGGTAGGCTGAGTGTGGTGGCTCACGCCTGTAATCCCAGCGCTTTGGGAGGCTGAGGCGGTTGGATCACAAGGTCAGGAGTTCGAGACCAGCCTGGTCAACATGGTGAAACCTGTCTCCAGTAAAAATACAAAAATTAGCAGGGTGTGATGGTGCACACCAGTAATCCCAGCTACTCAGGAGGCTGAGGCAGGAGAATTGCTTGAACCTGGGAGGTGGAGGGTGCAGTGAGCCGAAATTGCACCACTGCACTCAAGCTTTGGGTGACAGAGCATTACTCTGTCTCAGGGAGAAAAAAAAAAAGCAGGGAGCCAAGCCAAGCCATCTGAATCCAAATCCTGGCTCCACCCATTAGCCAGATGGGAGAGCTTGGGCAAGGCCATGATTTCCGAGCCTCAGGTTCCACATCTGTAAAATGGGAGCAGCAGCTGCACCTGCCTCATAGGAGTAATGAGACAAGGAGATGAGCTGACCAAGGCATAGACCGTAAGCAGGGCAGGCACACAGGAAGCCCCCGGTGGACGCAGCCATCAGCCCCGCCCCTGCTCCCTGGGATTTGGATCTGGGTGGTTGTTAATCCCAGCTGTTCCTGCTGAAGTTCACCTGACTTTCTAAAGGAAAATGCAATGGCCTTAATCAATCCCTCCAGCTTCATCCACTCAACAAATCTCTACTGAGCACCTGTTATGCATCTGAACCTCTAGTGAGCAGAGAGCAATCCCAGAAAAAGATCACTAACAGCAGCCAATCAGACACTGGATATGAATTCTGATTCGTATCCAGAAAAGAAGCGTAACCAAATAATCAAAGTAACCACAGTCATCCCGTCATTGTATTTTCCCCGTTATCATCCTGCTTTTCCCAGAGCTGAGAAACTCACGATGGAATTTTTCAGGGGGTGTCACAGCACAAAAGAGCACTCTCTGAGAAAGAGTTTAAAGGTTTCTGGGCTTGGACACTTCCACACACCAAGTCATCCTGCCCAGGGACTGCTTGGGTGGGGCAGTGCCAGGCTAACCGTTGTCCCAGGACAAGGCTGCTCAGTGATCTCTCAATTGCATCTGTCCATCCGCCCGAAAGTCACTGCACCTTCTGTCTGTGCAGCGGGCTGAGGGCTCCTGCCTCAGACCAGAGAATCTGGAGGCTATGTAGGAGGAGGTCAGCCAGGCCCTCCCTCACAGGGCCTCTGTGTGCAGGCAGGGAGAAAGGGGAGCCAAGTCCCCCAGCAGGAAGTCAATCCTGATGCTGTCGCCTTGGGAAGCCCATGCTCAACCATGGTACCAGCCCCCACGTGGCCTCTGGACAGCCCTTCTCACGGTACCCCATTTCCCTCTCCATCCCCCCTGCACCCTGCTCCAAAGTTCTCACCTCCTGCCTGTGCTCAGTTGGCCCAAAAGAAATGACAAATGGGTGGACAATGGAAGAATCTGACCTACATTAAGCACTTACTGTATACCAGTTTCCTCCATGCCCATCTTTGCAAAAGTATGGGAGGCAGCTATGATCATTTCTGTTTTGCATGCATTTGAGAAAACCTGAGGCTAGGAGGGGTAGTGTGACTTGTCCCATGGTCACCAGCTGGGACCCTAGTTTGTCGATCCATGTTGCTCTCTCTACGCAGAGTTGCTTATTCTCTTCCTTTCCTCTCCATTCTTCCTGTCATGTTTCCAAGCACATTGATAATGAGTCTGCACACAGCAGGTGCTTAATAATAGCCCTCAAGGGGATTGGTTATCCCATATTCCTTAGGCATAAATCACCTTGCTCTGCAGATGGGCAGTGGGACACATCCAATCCATGGTTTGTAGAGCAGCCCCTGGGGACCCAGAACCCCACGCATGTGAGCAGGTCATGTGATGCCCCTGTCTCTGTGAGTCTCCTGTGAGGGGAGGAGACGCCAGCATTCTCCTTCCCAAAAGACTGCGAAGTGAATCAGATGCACAAAAATGGGCCCGGCTGCTCCATCTTGATGGGAACCCACCCACAGCTCCTGCTCACACCAGGGCTCCCCACAGCCTCGCTGCTCATCCTGAGGCCCTGGCCCAGCAGCAGCGGGTGTCCTAGGAGCTGGCTAGAGATGCAGACCCCAGCCCGCCCCAGGCCCACCAGCTCAGCATCTGCATTATAGCTAGATTCCCAGGCTCCTGGTGTGCACATTCAAGTTTGGAAGCTGTGCTCAACCTAGACCGTGGGCTGAGGGCTGTGCTGCCACCCTGCTTTCCTTAAAGGTGATGCTCTCTCTCATGAGCCATGGCTGTGTCTCCACTAAGGGGAAGCCAGGTAGACATAGCCAGGGGCTTCTGAAACAAAATCCCGGCCTTCCCATCCCGGCTCCCCCAGCCAAGACAGCTGCCTGGATGCAACTGAGGGCATGCCCCACCGCAGGACAGACATGCTGCCTCTCAACATCCTCCTGTCCCCCACGTGGTCACCGGGGTGATGCTGAAGGGAAAAAGGAAGCCATTCCCCAGGGTGGTATTGTGAGGCGTGTGCCAACCAACATGTCACTGTTTCCCATGAAAGCTGGGATTGCCTTGGTGCCGCCTCCCCAAACTGCTAAGGACTTTCCTTGGGCATCCTCAGCTTCTCTTTGGGTCCTCATGTGGGGGAAAGGGCCCGTGGCTGCTATGGCGGGACTGAAGGGTGAAGGGAGTCTCAGAGACTCTGGAGGGCCAGGAGTAGGGCCCAGAGAGGCAGCGGGCGTGGTCTCTGCTTCCTCCCAGTGACACCAGTTAGGAGCTATACACACACCCGCCCCTCCCTCCCCATACACAGAGTGCAAGAGCCTGCCACCCCAGCCTGCCAGGCACAGGGCCATGCGCTCAGCCACAGCACGACCCCATCCTCACAATGCTCCTTCTCCAAAGAGCCCCCAGCCCCACCGGCACTGCCCAGGGCCAGCACACCCTCCAGCCAGCGCCACAAGCAGGGCCTGTCCCATGGCCACAGCGGCTGCAGCCCCCCTGGGGTGGGAAACTCAGGTCTCCATGACAGTGATGGGACTCCTGGGAATCAGGAACTACCCTCCATTCTGGGGCCACGGCTAACTCCTCCCCCATTTCCACCCTGGAAAGGCCGCCCCGCAGGAAGACTGTCCAGAAGCCCTGAGCACGGCCACTCCCCCAACCACGCAGTGCTTGCGTCTGACCCAGGCCAAGCCATAGTGTGTGCCCCGGTGGTCCCGAAGACGGAAAGGCAGAGGGCACAGCAGCAGAATCCCCGCCCCAGCGGCACCGAAGCCTCCCAGCCCCCTTGTCCTGCCCCAGATGGGCACCCGCAGGTCCACAGGGTGAGGCTGCTCTGTGTTTCGACACCGACACCCATGGGAGGCAAACGACAACCCGGGCGGCGGGCTGTGAGCCGGCAGGGACGCTGGGGTCCAGGGCTGCTGGACGGTCCCGCCCCGTACCTCTCCCCATCCCTCACTTAATCCTAGGTCTGAAATAGCCCCGGGTAATCCCAGGGCGAGGCGGTCCAGAATTAACCCAGCCTTGAAGTAAGAGAAGGAGGCGTCCAGAGAGGAGGGCTCTGCGTGTCCTGGACTGGACACAGCGTAGAGTCCATTCCAGGGACGCCGAGACCCGCAAGCTACCCAGGTCCGCTCCAGAGCTGGATCCGCGCGGGCCGCGACCCCTCCCTACCGGTCTCGGGATCTCCGGGTCGGGAGTTCTAGCCCTGCTGCACTGAGACCTAAGTCCGCTCCCCGGACAGACTTCCGCCCGGTCCATCTAAGCTCCGGGGGTCGCCCACCCTGAGTCCGCGCTGCAGCGGAGAGCCAGGCCGGCGGGAGCGCTGGGCAGCTCCCTGGAGCCTCTTTCCAGGCAGCCCAGTCTCCACCCGAGATGGAGCTCCGGGTCTGGGCGGCGACCCCGCCAAAGAATCCCAGGGAGCCGCTAGGGGTCTGGCAGCGGGCGTGGGCGCTCCCAGGACAGCCACGCGCCCTCCCGCACCGGCCCGCCTCCCCGCCAAGCCCCGAGGGAAGCCGCTGGCCCCAAGAAGTTCCCACGCCCCCGACACGCCCGCCGCCCCGGGCCTCGCTTACTTGTCGCGGCGGCCGCCGAGTTCCGGGATGGCGCCGAGCAGCTGCGGGCCGGGGCCGGGGCCGGGGCCCGGGTCGGGGCGGCGGGCGCACGCGGCCAGGTGTCGCCGGTGTCGCTCCAGCAGGCCGGCGTTCTCCCGGCTCAGCCGCGCCACTTGGCGCTCCAGCTCCTCGATGCGCCGCCGCCGGCGCGCCAGCAGCTCCTGCTGCGCCGCGACGATCCGGGTCAGCTCCTGCAGGTACTCGGCCGCCTGGCCGGGGGCCTCGGCGGCGCTGGCCATGGCCCCCGCC
>NW_016107647.1:286308-325965 GCF_001604975.1 Cebus imitator
CCCGCGCCGCCGCGCTCCGCCGCCCGCTGCCCCGCGGACGCGCCGGGGCTGCAGGGCGCGGAGCTGCGGCCGCCGCGGGCAGGCGAGGAGTTTGCAAAGTGCCGGCCGCGGCGCGGGAAGAGGCGGGGAGGGCGCCGCCTGCTGGGACCGCCCTTGGGTCCCGCGCCCCCGCGCCCTGCGCCCGGGACCGCTCCTTCCTTCCCCGGCCGCCTCGGGTGCCTTAAATCGGAAGCAATTCCGTGAAATACCTCTCGAATCCTTCAGCGGACTATTTTAGGTAAAGTGTAAATAGAAAAATAAATAACACACTCATGAGAACGATGGTATTTCTTACTGATCTGAGTCTACTAAAACACTGGGCATGGGCAGGGCGCAGTGGCTCACGTCTGTAATCCCAGCACTTTGGGAGGCTGAGGCGGGAGGATCGTTTGAGCCCAGGAGGTTGAGACCAGCCCGGGCAAAAGAGTGAGACCCTGACTCTACAAAAATAACAAAATAATAAAATAAAACACTGAGAATGTGCTGTACTTGCAGAAGCAAGACGTTTCCCCGGCCGTCCTTCCCTGCTGCAACCAGAAGATGGCCCTGAAGCCTCCACGGTTCTATTTGCTGCACCTCCAAGGCTCAGGCGCCCAATCCCTCTACTCATATTTGCTGCCGGGAACCGACAACCTGTGGAGGGAAGCCCCGCACAGGCACTGGCGTTGAGATCTGCAGCAATTTGTTTTACCCCTTGGAGCCTACGTTTCCTCAGCCAAAATATTTTCCATTCGTTGATTATTTTCTTAATCTTTGTTATTTTCAAACCCCAAATTTCTTTGGGGCTAAATCCATTTTTCCATCTCCTTGACTTGAGCTGGGTTACTTCTATAGTTCCATTTTCTAGCAAATGCATTTAAGGCTATAAATTTACCTCTGGGTAAAGCTTTAGCTATGTCTTATATGTTTTTAAAGCTGCTATTTACATGTGGGTGGTATTGCCTTTGTTACACCAGCTTCACTGACATTTGGTGTTTCATATTCATGTGTGTTGCTATCCCTCCACCCTCACGAGAGGAGGAGACTGCATGAAGAGACCTCTGACCCTCCAGGGTCCTCAGGCATCCTTGGGTGTCCCACCTTGGGTGTTGCATGGGCAGAGCCCAGAATGGTAGCGTGGCCAAATACTGGGAGCCTCAAGTTCGCCAAGGACTGTTACATGAGGATGAGGTCATATACACACCACCCTGAAGGAAAACTCAACACAACTTGGTTTCTAAGATATGTCCTGTTCTCGGGATTAATGTTATCTTTGTAAATCCTATAATTACCTTCTGAAGAACACCAATTACCTTCTGAAGATACCATTCTTTTTATTTATTTATTTATTTATTTGAGACAGAGTTTCACTCTTGTTGCCCAGGCTGGAGTGCAATGGCGTGATCTCTGCTCACCGCAATCTCTGCCTCCTGGGTTCAAGTGATTCTCCTTCCTCAGCCTCCCAAATAGCTAGGATTACAGACATATGCCATCACGCCTGGCTACTTTTGTATTTTTGTTAGAGACGGGGGTTTCTCCATGTTGGTCAGGCTGGTCTCAGCCTCCCAAAGTGCTGAGATTACAGGTGTGAGCCACCGCACTGGCTGATACCATCCTATTTGTATATGTACAAATCATGTATCATTTTGGTTTATAAATTTAAAATATACTGACATCTTTACAACCCTGTTCTAATATTTCCTTATTTTATAATATCTGAGGAGCTTCCCAAAAAAGGGATCCATGTAGCCCAGGCTTCTCATGACCTTATGGGAGGCCTGATCCTGCAGTTGCACACAGGTCTCTGGCAGTGTTTGGGGCTGGAGGGGAGGCAACTCTAAACCCTGGCGCCTGTCGGTGAGGATTGTGGCTGATAGATGGAGCTGCGGGGGTGGGGAAGGAGCAGCCGGCCACCCCTTCTATGCCCAACACCCATGTGGTACCCTCAGACACACCCTCCCAGTTGTTCCCGATTGAAGTTAACTCCATGTCTCCATCTCTGCACTGCCTCCTTGCTCCCTGAGGCAGGTCACCTTGCCACTCAGCAGACAGAGCACCCAATATGTACCAGGCCTGGGTGACACCGGACACCCTAAGAGGAAGAGGCCTCAGCCCTGCCTTTCAGGAGCTTCCAGGTCTGACCAGGGAAGAAGATTGGTAACAGGCCGACAAGGTGTCTTGGAACCTCCAGGTAGTGGCACTCCACCCGAGGAGGACTGGGCAGGGCCCTGTCCTCCTGGACCTGCCACTCCCCAGACCCTAAGGCAAGCAGAGAGGTCCTCAGGGCATAGCTGGTGCACACCAGCAGTGTGGCCTGCCTGGCCCACTCCTCCTTGCTCCTTCTGGCTGGGCTCCCTGGATTCCTGCTCAGGTGGTGGGAGTGGGAGTGGGGAGCCCCTTGGGCCTGCCCTCCACCTCTGCCTCACTCATCTGCCTTGCTCTCCATTCCTGGGACTCAGGGGTGTTCTAGCGACAGCCAGCTCCCCAGAGCTGGAGGTTACAGGAGAGTCTGCCACCAGCAATGGGGCCAAGTCCACCCTCCTTCCTGCTCACAGAGGAGGGATGAACAACACCTGTCTGCACCAAAGAAGGGAGGCCTCTTCCTCAAAAAGCCTCAGCCAGCCACTTCTTTAGCAAAAGTGGCTGAGCATTGATTGTGGCCAGGCTCTGGGGACACCGAGCAGGACAGACAAGGCCTCTGCTCTCTAGTTTTCCCATGGAGACAGAGTGAGCAAGGGGGATGAGCAGGCATGGGCCAGGGCTGTCCCACAGGGCTCCACACACGAGCCCTGTGGCCTCATACTCCAGCCTCCCTGCTCTGACCCCTGCATACAGTGAGCTAATTGGCCTCCCCCTGCCTCTGGACTGAACTCAGGGCTCTTGGGCACCCAGGGGTCTCTCCCAGTCTCACTGTATGGCCCTGGACATAAGAACACTAATGAGCAGAGGGCAGATGAGACATGGAAGGTCGGGGTGGGCTGCTTTCACTTGACTGGCAGCATCGAGCCATCAGAGCAACTGGAGGCTGTCCAGTTCAGCCACAGTCACTCGTCTAAATTCCCACAATGTGCAGTAAAAGAATCAGAGCCTGTAGAGTCCTGGGAGCACTGTGTCTTAGATGCTCTGGTCACTGCTCAGATTCTCCCTTCAGGGTGAGGCCCTCACCTCGCACCAGCTCACAGAAAAGACCCTCTCAGGAAATTGCCCTGCGCTGATGGAATCTGCAAGGTTACGTTCCCCTTCCCAGGGCAGCCCCCATAGTGACTGGTCCGGGCAGGAGGACAACAGTCCAACCCCCTTCCCTCAATTTGGGCAACTCTGCAGGGTCATCCTAGCTCCAAAGCTCCCATGGGATAAGCTGAGCCTCTGTAGGATTCACACTGTGGCCCAGCCTCTCCCTCTGCCAATCATGCCTCTTCTCTCCCTCACTGGTGTTGGCCCTGAGCTCTCCCCAGGACACCTTCTTTGCACAAACTTCCCTCTCAGAATGTTTCCCTGGGAGGCGACCCAGGACACTCTCCTTCCCCTCCTCTCCCATCTTCATACCACTCCTTTGACCTTGTTAGGATTTATAGGATGTGCATGCTGGTCTATAACTCTAATTAAGGTCTCCCTGCAGATACATTCTAACACCTGAAAAACTGATCACCGGCATTTCCAATGTGATAAATTTGAGGCCAAGTAATTTAAATTCAACTGCAGAAAGGAAGATGTGAGTGTGCATTCTGAAAAAATAAAGGTTACAAAAATATGGAGAAGGAAACAGAGAAAGGAGAAGTATACTATGTATCATTACTTGTTAATTTTCCTATTATTCGCATCCAGCTTCTCAGTTAGATCATCAATCTTTTTAATATTATCTTTTTTATAAGAAATTCATGTTTTTCCTTAAAAACCTTCCCCTGAGCACTCTCTGACTCACTACTATAATTTGGGCTGGCTGCTTCCTGGGTCCACTACATAGCTATTATTGGGGATTTCTTGGCATTACACTTCTGGATTGGGTCCACTCTTTCTTGGATCCTGTGTATTCTCTTTCTTGGATTCACTTTCTACTTTGCAGAGTATATCCTCAGGCAGTTCTGCCAGACACAGCCTGGGGGTAGGTCTCTATGTCCTTGTGTGTCTGAAAGTATTAACTTTGCCCTCAGACTTGATTGGTAGTTTGGCTGGGTATAGAATTCTAGGGTAAAAATCAGTTTCCTCAGAACATGGAAGAGTTTGCTCCATTTTCCTCCATCATCTAGTGCTACTGTTACCATTCTGTTTCTTGTTCCTTTAAAGAAGAGATTCTCTTCAGAGGGTATTGTCCCTGACCAGAACATTTGAAAATTTGGTGGGGGATATTTTTGGTCATCAAAATGACTGCCAATGCTCTGATATTCGATGGGCAGAGCCCTGAGATACTGTGCACAGGGAGTGTCATCCAATACAAACTGTCACATTCACATCACTAAAAAGCAAAGCAAAGCAGAAGGACTTACACTACTGGATTTCAACACTTATTATAAAGCAAGAGTAATCAAAACAATGAGTACCAGTGTCAAGAGAGACACATAAATTGACAGACTAGAAGAAAGTCTAGAAGTAGACCCTCACATATATGGTCAGTCAATTTTTGACAAAGATGCCAAGGCAGCTCAATAGGAGAAAGGATAGTCTTTCAATGAGTGTTGCTGGGACAATTACTGGGATAATATCCAAAAGAATGAGCCTCCACCTCCTTTTCAGAGTATCTGCAAAATTAACTGGGGCTAGATCACAGACCCCATGTAAGAGCTAAATAGATACAACTTCTAGAAAAGCTCTTAATGGCCTTGAATTTGGCAAATATTTCTTTTTTTTTTTTTTTTTTTGGGAGACGGAGTTTCGCTCTTGTTACCCAGGCTGGAGTGCAATGGCGCGATCTCGGCTCACCGCAACCTCCACCTCCTGGGTTCAGGCAATTCTCCTGCCTCAGCCTCCTGAGTAGCTGGGATTACAGGCACGCACCACCATGCCCAGCTAATTTTTTGTATTTTTAGTAGAGACGGGGTTTCACCATGTTGACCAGGATGGTCTTGATCTCTTGACCGGCAAATATTTCTTAAATGTGACAGCAAAAGCATGAACTCTAAGAAAAAAATCAGCAAATTGGACTTCACCACAATAAAAAACTTGGTCTTCAAAAGACACTGTTAAGAATATAAAAAGGTAAGTCATAGTCTGGGAGGAAATATTTGCAAACTCGATATCCAGCAGAGGACTTGTGTGTAGAATATATAAAGAACTTTTACAATTCAATAAAAACCAGAAAAAAACACCCAATTAAAAATGGACAAATGTTTTACAGAGACATTTCACCAAGGATATATAAATGCCAAATAAATGCATTAAAAGAAGCACAACATCATCAGTCATTAGGGAAAGGCAAATTAAAACCCCAGAGATTTAGAGATGAAAGCAACAAAGGAAAAGGAGATAAACTGGGAGACATCAACGTTGAAAGCTTCTGTGCTTTGAAGGACTTCAATCAAGAAAGTGACAGAAGAGAGAAAACCTACAGAAGAGAAAACTTTTGCTGTTCACATGTTGATTAGAGACATGTATCTAGAATAATAAAGAAATTTTACAACTCAATAATAAAAAATTTAACAATGGGAAAGGATCTGAATAGACATTACCACAAAGAGGATATCATAAGCACAAGGAAAGATTCTCAACATTATTAGCCCTTGGAGAAATGCAAATCAAAATCTGACACACCACTTAACCACTTATACCCACCAGGTGCAACCCACTAGGTTGGCTGGAATAAAAACTACTGGCACTAACAGGTGTTGGTGAGAAGGGAGAAAAATTGGCGATCTCATACACACCTGTTGGGAATGTAAAATGGTGCTGCTGCTTTGGAAAATTGCCTGGCAGTTCCTCAAACAGGTAACATTTAAACCACATGACCTGGCAATTCCACTCCTAGGTATATACCCAAGAGAATGGAAAAAAATTATGACTCTTGGAAACACCATGCTAAGTGCAAGAAGCCAATCACAAAGGACCACACATTGTATGGTTCCTTTTCAGTGAAATGTGCAGCACGGGCCCCTCTATAGAGGCAGAAGGTAGATTAGTGGTTGCCAGAACTTAGGGGCGGGAGTGGAGGGTGAAGATTCCTTATGGGGTAATGAAAATGGTCTGAAATTGATTGTGGTGATGGTTGCACTTATCTCTGAATACTCTAAAGGTCATTGGGTTGCACACTTTAAAATGGTGAGTCATTTGGCACATTTACTATATCTCAGTAGAACTGTTAACAGGAAAAAACCACACTGAGATACCACTGCATACCAACTAGAGTGGCTTAAAGTAAGAACACTGGTCATTCTTCTTCCAGTGTTCCTGTGAGGGCTCACTCTGGAGTAGGGTGATGGGGTGCAGTGAGGGTAGGAGATTGGCTTCCCCACACTCAGCATGAAGCCCCTGCCACAGGAGCCCTGTACTAGGCCAGAGCCCTAGACACGCCTGTCCAGGAAGTCTCGCCA
The DNA here is from genome assembly GCF_001604975.1 of Cebus imitator. Taxonomy (NCBI): domain Eukaryota; kingdom Metazoa; phylum Chordata; class Mammalia; order Primates; family Cebidae; genus Cebus; species Cebus imitator. The sequence goes on from NW_016107647.1 coordinate 292,848, forward strand.
GCCTTTCACCGAGACTGCAACCTTCAGCCAAGGACCTAGCCCAGAGAAGTCACAGATCACTGGGTCCTGTTGAAGGAATAAATATGTAAATCAGCGCCACAGGCATGGTGGAAACATGGCTCTCAGTCCCATAACTGAACTTGACCCCAGGACAAAGGTTGCAAATGGGGCAGCTGCCGTCCCAGCCCAAGACAGAAAGTGAGCTGGGATGTTTAACATGATGAGTTTCACATGATGAGTATCTGCTGCACCACGCGGTCCACCCTTCCTTGCGTTCCCACAGGCCTGCCAGCCGTGATGCTGAAGACTCGGAACCGTCCTAGCGCCACGCAATTTTAAGGGCAGGAGATTTCACACAAAGAATCTAGCCTTGGGGCTCTCTTGGACAGGCCCCACTGCTGCAGTTATCTCCAGGTGAATGGTGGCCACCTCCCCTGAGGCCTTCCCTTCACCCATCTCACAGGAGCATCTGGGTTTCCCACCCCTGGTTCCCACAGGCCTGCCAGCCCTGATGCTGGAGACTCAGGAACCGTCCTGGCACCCACGGGATCCACGTTTCCTTCCGTTGCCAGAGTGGGGTCTGGAGGCTTTCTGAGGTGCAGACCCAGCTCAATGGCTCTTCTGCCCTGTTCTGTTGACCAAAGCGAGTCAAGAGGCCAGCCAGGCACATAGCAGGGGCTCCATAAGTGACACTGTTACCTCCTGCAGCTGTCCCCTCCCTGTAGCCTGGTTTGAAGCCAGGAAGATGGAGCAAGGGGGAAGGGGTGCACCCTCAGGACACCCAGTCTGCCTGGCTCCTTGGAGGCGGCAGCAGGCACCCACCTCCCTGCTGTGGCTGTCCCACCTGGCTGCCATTGGATGCCCTCTGCTGTTGATCAAGTTGGGTGCTTATGTGGTCATGTTTACCAACTCCTGGAGGGCACTGGGCCATGGAACCCTTACCCTCTGTTGACTGAAGAAAAGATCAAGCTTTTAGAGAATTAAAGTCAGTTTTATGTAGAAGCCTTCCTGAGTACTATAGACTGAGGCCTGTAGCCGGAAACAGCCCTTTAGAGAGGCTCCATCAGGCCGTTCCTGCACAGCGTTTCAGCCCACAGCTTGCATACAGGTGGTGGAGGGTCCATGTGTGCAAATCCACATTCAACTTGTTCAGAAGTTACATTACAGCAGAGTCACACCTAGGTGTGGGTGTGGGAGTGCATGTGTTTATAGATTACCGAGGCATAAGTACTCGAGGCAGAAGCACTAAACTCAGCAGACGTTATCTTAATATGTGGGAAAGGCATGGACTGGGAGCATTTCACTTCTAAAAAATAGTCACTTGGGTCAGAGATGTGGGAGCCTTGTGATCTATCTTGCTTTGTCTTCAAAACATCTTTCTGGAGAGCTACACTTTATGCTGACAAGCCAAAATGAGCAAACATGGCTTCTTATGTTGGTTACTTTGTCTCACAAGTTCCCTCTTTTGCTCATAAATCAACTATCAGTTGCATTTACAAGACAAACACCAATTGTCCTATGTAGCCAGGAAGACTCTTGCCTGGGAAGGCGGGAAGGCTCAGTGATAGTTTTATCAGGCTCAGCATGCATACTTGCCTATTTTGCAAAGAACATACTTCAGATTGCATCTACTTTTAACTAGCATGAGCTGGGGGGTTTGTTGTTGTTGTTCTTTGTGACATTGCCTTTTTCTGTACCTAACACAGTTCCTCAACAGGACTATTACAAGGATACTACAGATTATACATAGCAATGTATATTTAATAGCATTAAACTGAGTTATAGTTTGAAAAACCCATGATAACCATTTAACAAAACTGGAACATACATTTGTATAGTTTTTTTTTAATCAATTGTAATATTTCCCCCCTTTGGTGCCCATATTTATTACTGTCTTTTTATGAAAAGCAATTTTGGACTAGAGCTGATTGAAAATGTTCATGTTTTTGTTTTTGTTTTTGAGACAGGACCTCACTCTGCCGCCCAGGCTGGAATGCAGGGCACCATCACCACGGCTCACTGCAGGCTCAGCCTCCTGGGCTCAAGCTATCCTCCCACCTGAGCCTCCTGAGTGGCTAAGACTAGAGGCTCACATCATCACACCTGGATACATTTTAAACTTTTTTTAGACAGCAGGTCTCACTGTGGTAACCAGCCTGGTCTTGAATTTCTGGGCTTAAGCAGTCCTCCTACCTCAGCCTCCCAAAGTGTTGGGATTATAGGCATGAGACACTGCACTCAGCCTGCAAATGTTTTCGGAGAATAATTTATAATAATAACTATGGATAAAACTTAGAATAGCCATGGTTAAAATCTGATGAAAGTTTTTAATTGGCAAGGAAATTTAGTTATTTCTATTTCACGCAGCATTTTAAGATAACAACCAGAATTATGACTGATAGTGTCATATCAGGACCATCAGATGTTTATAAATTTTTTTTTGAGATGGAGTCTCTCTCTGTCACCAGGCTGCAATGCAGTGGCGCAATCTCGGTTCACCGCAATCTCCAACTTCATGATTCAAGCAATTCTCCTGGCCCAGCCTCCCAAGTAGCTGGGATTACAGGCAGGTGCCACCACGCCCAGTTAATTTGTGCATTTTTAGTAGAGACAGAGTTTCACCATGTTGGCCAGGATGGTCTCGAACTTCCAACCTCAGGTGATCCGCCTGCCTCGGCCTCCCAAAGTGCGGGATTACAGAGGTGAGCCACCTCACCCGGCCTGATGTTTATAAAAGTTATATGATTTTTGGAATATTTATATTAACAACATATCCACACAAATATAAATGATTTAATATAATAATAAAATTATTACTGATAACATGAGATTTTTATGAATTGATATGACTTTTGGAACATTTATATCAATAATATACCCATAAATATAATTGAAAGATCTAGTATCGTTTATCATTTGACAATGCCTCCTGTACAACTTACCAAACAATTTAAATCATTTAATATCTGCACAAGATGAGAGGTATGTTTGTGGGGGGTTCCAGGGACACACTGCAAAATCCCATTTTTGGCCATTTTAATGTTAAATCTCCTTTAGTAAAGTCCTCCCATTCAGGGAGACACTTGCCAGGTAAGCTCTGCGTGTGTTATACACAGAGTCTGCTGGAGGACTGACTGGAGGTTGGTTTTTCAGTGCCCCTGTTGTTTCAGTTCGGGATGGTTCATTTTCCATTGTGAGAGCTCAGCAAAGCAGGAATGCTAGTGAGAAATGTAGTGGCTCAGATGTGCTGCTTTGGCTGGCCACTGTGGCTCATGCCTGTAATCCCAGCACTTTGGGAGGCTGAGGCAGGAAGATCGCTTGAGCCCAGGCGTTCAAAACCAGCCTGGGTAATATAGTGAGATCCCATCTCTATAAAAAAAAAATAAATAACAGCTAAGCATGGTGGTGTGCACCTGTAGTCCTAGCTACTCAGGAGGCTGATTGCTTGAGCTCAGGAGGTGGAGGCCGCAGTGAGCTGAGATTGTGCCTCTGCACTCCAGCCTGGGAGATAGAGTGAGACTCTTCTCAGAAGAAAATGTGCTGTCTTGACTAGGTGCGGTGGCTCATACCTGTAATCCCAGCACTTTGGGAGGCCGAGGCGGGCAGATTGCTTGAGGCTAGGAGTTCAAGACCAGCCTGGCCAACATGGTGAAATCCCATCTCTACTAAAAATACACACACACAAAAAATTAGTCTGGCGTGGTGGTGGGCACCTGTAATGCCTGCTACTTGGGAGGCTGCGGCAAGAGAATCGCTTAAACTACTGCATGCCAGCCTGGGCAACCAAGCAAGACTGTCTCAAAACAAAAGAAAATGTGCTGCTCCGAGCTCTGCCGATGGCTGTCTATGCGTCTCGGTTTCTCCCTCGGGCTGCCTAAAGCAATCGTGGGGCTCAGAGCACTGGGCGACTAAACCTCCTGTGTGCCTCTCCAGATGAGCCAACTGTTAATTCCTTGTGACCAGGAATTTCCTGCGGGACTGCTACACGTCACAGAGATGGTACCTCCAACACTTCTACAGATTTCCAGTCACCTGGAGATGCCAAATCAGAATCTGGCTGAAGGAGCGAGTGTCCCTTGTCTTCAGAGTTGACACAGGCCAAACCCTCGGAGATTTGTGATAGCGTCTGTCCAGCCGAGCCTTGTTTACAGAGGCAAACTGAAAGGGAAGCAGTGACACAGCCTCGCCTATCTGCTCCTGCCTAATACCTTTGAACTAGGAGAACTCCCCTTCTGGAGAAATGAAAAGTCTCGAGGAAGACCTTACCTCACATCAAGAAATGAGAGCAACGAATTGAAAAAAAAAAACCTCAGGACTGTCAACTAAGTGGGAGGTCTGAGACTCAGAAGAGACTCATCCAGTCTGCAACCATGCTGAAAGCAGAGAGGCTCACAGGCCCTGTGCCGATGCCAGGGCGCTGCGTGCCCACAACGTTCCTGATAACCATGGGCAGTCTAGTCTGAGTCCCTTTGTGGTTGCCATGATTGTCAACTAAAGAAAAGATCAAGCTTTCAAAGAAATAAAGTCCGTTTTATGTAGAAGCCTTACTGAGGGCTGTAGACAGACCTGTAGCCGGGAGCGGCCCTTTAGAGAGGCTCCATCAGGTCGCTCCTGCACAGCGTTTCAGCCCATGGCTTATATACAGGTGGGGGAGGGTTAATGCATGCAAATCCACATTCAGCGTGTTCAGAAGTTACCGCAGAGTCACACCTAGGTTTCAGTGTGGGAGTGCCCGTGTTTAGAGATTACAATCACAGTCTACGGCCATACCACCCTGAACGCGCCCAATGTCGGCTGATCTCAGAAGCTAAGCAGGGTCGGGCCTGGTTAGTACTTGGATGGGAGATTACAGTCACAGAGGCATAAGCACCAACCCTGTCAGATGTTATTTTATGTGTGGGAAAAGGCAAAGACTGGGGTCATTTTGCTTCTTTTTTTCTTTTTTTCTTTTTTTTTTTTTGAGATGGAGTCTCATTCTTGTCACCCAGGCTGGAGTTTAGGGGCATGATCTTGGCTCACTGCAACCTCCGTCTTCTGGATTCAAGCTATTCTCCAGCCTCAGCCTCCTGAGTAACTGGGATTACAGGTCCCCGCCACCACACCTGGCTAATTTTTGTATTTTTAGGAGAGATGGGGTCTCGCCATGTTGGCCAGGCTGGTCTCAAACTCTTGACCTCAGGTGATCCGCCCACCTCGGCCTCCCCAAATGCTGAGATTGTAGGTGTGAGCCACCATATAGTGGCTCAGGCGAGAGCTGTGAGGAGCTGCATGGTGTGTCCTACTTTGTCTTCGAAGCATCTTTCTAGAGAGCTGCACACAGTCACAGGGTCAGGGATTCAAGGAAAATTGAGATAACATCGTGTTTTAGGTTTGCTACTTTGCCTGACGCCAACTAATGGCAACTAGCAGGCTACCTGGCTGAGACAGACACTGCATGCTTGGTAAATCAAGTCTTGCTGAAGAACACAGGGCCATGATGCTGTGAGAGGCATGGGCTGAAGGGAAAAGCCCCAAAGGTAAGAGCCAGGGACCCCTCATCCCAGTACTGTGACTGCCTGCTAAGCCCCAGGTGGGCGCCAGCCATCTCCCCTATCCCAGCACAGGGGCCCCTCCCAACATACAGGGGTGTGGGCTGGTAGGGTGTACTCTGCAAATGAGGAAGTGGAGCCTGCAAGGGGCGTGACTTGCCCAAGACCACTCAGTGCATTAGGAGCAGGATGGAGTTGTGACCTGGAGTTCTAGGCCCTGAGTGCATAGCTCCCCCAGCCCTGCACCCCTTCCAATGACTTATGGATGATTCCACTGTAATGGGCCGGCTGCTCTCATGCCTGTTGTAGAGGACAGCCACAAGAAAGGAGGGCAGCCCAGCGAACAGTGCCCTCATCACAGGGCATCCACCTTCTTTCCTCTGTGCTTCTGATTGTTTTTGCCTTGGTCACGTCATGTGCTCCCATACTTTTGCATTTTTTGTACATGCTGTTCCTTCTTCCAGATACCCCTTCCCCACACTCCCCAGACTGGCAGACTCCTAGTCATCCTACAAGACCGAGTTCAACCGGCACCTCCCTCCCGCAGCCCCCTAAGTCCTCCAGCCACTGGGGTAGGGGGCTCCGTTTAGCTCTCAAAGCTCTTTACCCTACTGGGCTCTTTTTGCTGTTGTTTGTTTGTTTGTCTGTTTTTAGATGGAGTTTCACTCTTGTCACCAGGCTGGAGTGTAGTGGCGCTATCTCAGTCACTGCAACCTCTGCCTCCCGAGTTCAAGCAATTCTCCTGCCTCAGCCTCCCGAGTAGCTGAGATTGCAGGCATGCACCACTATGCCCGGCCAATTTTGTATTTTTAGTAGAGATGGGGTTTCTCCATGTTGCTCAGGCTGTTCTCGAACTCCCAAACCTCAGGTGATCCACCTGCCTAGGCCTCCCAAAGTGCTGGGATTACAGGCATGAGCCACCGTACCTGGCTCACCCTGCTGTTTTTAAAAGATGGTCTTCACCAGTTTGATGGGGATGTGGGAAAATAAAAACTAACTCTCAGACATTGCTGGGTGACAAATGGCACAGCCTCCTCACAGAGCAACTGGAGAATCTTGAAGTGGATTTCAAATGCACACACAGTTTGACCCAGGAGTTCCAATTTTAGGAATGTATTCACAGATATGCTCACTCACATGCTCAATGGAATCCTGGAAAGCCCCTTCTGCAGAGCCTCTGCAGCCTCACGTGAGGTTGGAGAGGCTCTCTGTGGACTGATGAAGGCGACTCTCAGGATAACATGACAAAAGCCTGGCCCAGGATGGTGGCTGTGGGATGTCCCCAGGAGTGCAGAAGTCTGAAGCAATATGCAGCATCATGAGCCTGGATACATACAGGCTAGTTCCAAGACACACCCTAGGTAATGTTAAGTGGGTACCTCTGGGCTTTTTATACCTCCTCATGTATATTTCACCTTTTCACAAAATCACAGTAGCCTGAGGTCGGAAGGAGACTGAGTCTATAACCTTTCATAAAGTTCAGGTACTGTTTTCCATGTGCATGTATACCTTTTCTTTTCTTTCTTTTTTTTTTTTTTATTTTGAGACAAAGTCTCACTCTGTCACCAGGCTGGAGTGCAGTGGTGCGATCTCAGCTCACTGCAACCTCCGCCTCTTGGGTTCCAGTGGTTCTCCTGCCTCAGCCTCCCAAGTAGCTGAGACTACAGGTGTGCACCACCATGCCCAGCTAATTTTTCTATTTTTAATAGAGTTGGGGTTTCACCACGTTGGCCAGGATGGTCTCAATCTCTTGACCTCATGATATGCCTACCTCAGCCTCCCAAAGTGCTGGGATTACAGGTGTGAGCCACCACACCCGGCCCCACATATCACCTTTTCAAAATGTAACCATAATGATAAACTGAAAGGGAATGATGATCATTGGGTGTGATACTCTCTATGCTTGTCTCCCTCTTATTTCAACCTGGATTCTGAGAGCAGGGACCCTGTCTGATTAATCCCTACACCCTCAACTCCCATATCCTGCCACGAAGAAGAGCCCAGGAAACATCTGGCAAATGAATGAATGAATGAACGAATGCGGAATGCATGATTGAGAAGCCTGTAATATTACCAGGCTGGGGTGGCCCCTGCATTCCTCACTCAGAACTGAATCAGTAAAGGTGTTCTTCCCCTAAGCCTGAGGCAGGAAAGTAGCCCATGCAGGGCTTCCTGAGGCTCACAAGCACCCAGAACACACACTGGCAGAGAACAGAGGCCAGATGGCAATGGAGGACTCTCCCCTTCCCCCGCAGGCGCTCATCTCCAACTTCCTTTCTTGTCTCCACTCTTTCTGCTCAACTGCCTCTTCACTGAGGAAGTGTCGGGCATGGGAGGGATGGGCTGCTGGAAAGAGGCCAGGACTAGGAAAAGTGCATGGCTACCAATGTGCTGATGAGCCCCAGGCAGCTCTCATCGTCCATTCCAGCTTCCTAGTCGTCATCTGTGGACAGGCAGTTTGACACCCCCTGCCCCTCCCCCAGCCCCACGTTGCCAGGTGGCTCTGAGGATGAAATAAGATCACCTATGGAAACACATGGAAAGTGCCTGGCACATGGCAGGTGCACGTGTTGTTGCTCCTGCCTGACCCCTGGCTCTGAGATTTATCAGAATCCACAAAGATCAAGTTGGAATGCAGACATGTTAAACAATAAACATGATTAGAAAACTGTACATCTGCATGTTAAAATGTAAAAGTAACCACTAGAAAAATATAGATAGAAGGTATAATTTCCAAACCACTAGAGGAAAAACGTAATAGAACCAGGACAGTTTGATCAATTTAAAAGTGAAAGAAAATAAAATCGTAATTAACTGAACATATAAAGGAAGATGGCTAAATAAGTCCCAACAGATCAACAACTACAATAAGTGTTAATGTTTTCCACTCACCTATTAAGAGGCAGAGACTCTCCGAAAGGCTCTTTATGAAGCCCAGCTTCTATATGTTGATAAGTAAGGTAAAGCATCACAAGAGCTCCTTGGTGTTGGAGTTCCTGCCTGCCACCTTCTATGCACTCCTCATTACCTTTCCTGCCCTGATGCTCCTAGCCTTAAATCCTCAGAGCTACAGAGCTGGGCCCCTTCCCCTCTGGGTCACTGAGGAGCACCCTGTGGTCACTCCAGATAGGGTGGGCTGGTGGTCACAGTCACTTGTCCATCACCTCCTTTCTGCAAATCAGGAAGGATGCTCATTCCTGAGTTGAACCACATTGCAGGAGGAGGTAACTGGCTACAAATTGCTGGAGACCCTAGGACAGCTGCACACGGCCCTCTCGGAGGATTACAGACCCTTGCAGCGCCTCTTGTCCCCAAGGCCAAGCTCTGGGGCATGTGTACATACAGCACAGTATCAGAACTCAGCCCTGTATAAATATCTTCAGCCTACTCTCAGCTGGACCTTTATGGGAGACTCTGAACTCCCCTTAAAGATAAAAGGGGCCAGGCGTGGTGGCTCACACCTGTAATCCAAGCCCTTTGGAGGCCAAGGCAGGAAGATCACCTGAGGTTGGGAGTTCAAGACCAGCCTGACCAACATGGTGAAACCCCATCTTTATTTAAATAAATAAATAAATAAAGAGAAAAGGGACCAGAAAAAGGAGTCATCAGAGTTTAGATCATTAGCTGAAGCTATCTGGGCTATCCTTTATTACAAATGAGGAAACTGAGATCCAAAGAAGATGGTTCGTGTAAAGACACACAGCGTGTTAATGGCAGACCTCTCCAACGTAATCCCAAATGTGGTTATTCAAATACTGATGTCATGAATTCTGCCACAGCGGAGTACAATCTTAAACCCACGTTTTAATCTTTATATATATATATTTGCTAACAAATTTCTTTGTTATTTTTTCTTTATTTTCTTTTGCTAACAACATTTTTTTTTTTTTAAGATATAGGGTCTTGCTCTGCATGTAAACTCACGGGCTCAAAGTGATCCTCACATCTGTCTCAGCCTTCTGAGTAGCTCATCCCTGGGCCCAACTGACAACAATATCTTTCATTTGAAAAGTTTCCTTACCAAAATATACTTAGTCCATAAAGCAACTTTATGTCACTTGCCAAAAATTGAAGGTAACTGATAAAATGAATGGGATGAAGACATGTTTTTGGTTAGAAGCTGTTGTCATTTCAAACCGTAGGTTCAAAGACTGCTCTTCTTCTGTTAAAAAGGGAGATTTGGGCCAGGTGTGGTGGTGGCTCACACCTGTAATCCCAGAATTTTGGGAGGTCAAAGTGAGCAGATCACTTGAGGTCAGGCGTTCAAGACCAGCCTGACCAACATGATAAAACCCTGCCTCTACTAAAAATAAAAAAATTAGCCAGGCATGGTGGCACGCACCTGTAATCCCAGCTACTCAGGAGGCTGAGGCAGGAGAATTGTTGAACTCCGGAGACGGAGGTTGCAGTGAGCTGAGATCGTGCCACTGCATTCCAGCCTGGGCAACAGAGTGAAACTCTGTCCCCTCCATCTCCAAAAAAGGGAGATTTGCAAGCACTAGAGAGGCGTTAAACACTTATCAGTACATACCTGAGACCTTCTACTTTTACCTTTTTTGAGACGGAGTCTCGCTCTGCTTTGTATAATCAGAAGGATTGCAAGAGAAATGAAAACGGATGGAGCTTTCTCGTCACTCTGTGTTGCTTCCTGTGCTTCTGTGCACATCTCCTAGTCTCAAGGACTTTGTCTCAGGTGTCCTGGGGCCCCAAAGGCTGGTCCTAACCTCCCCGCCCCATGTCCCTGCCTATCCATCTGTAAAATGGGGATCACAGTTTCTACTGCTGAGGGATGTTGGAAGCTGAGAAACGGAGTAAAGCAACATGGAAATCCCCAGCGCGTGTCCTCTCGTGTGGCATTAGAGCTGTATCACCATCAAATCCTGAAGGAGGGGCACCTCTGCATCACCCCAGCCCCCACTGGGAGGTTTGTTCCCTCAGCAGCCTTCAGGCTCTGGATCCTCCATGAGGTCACTCACATCCCGCCACATGGGCAGGCGGGCAGTTCTGCTTCCCTGGATAGGACAACCCCTCCTCTGCCTGGCTCCCAGTTGAGGCCTCTGTCTCTGTAGGAAACCAGGATGTCTTAGTCCATTCCTGCTGCTGCTATAACAAAGCACCTCAGACTGGGTAATTTACAAAGAACAGAAATTTATTACTCACAGTCCTGGAGGCTGGGAAGTCTTCAGATCAAAGTCCTGGCAGGCTTGGGTGTCTGCTGGGGGCTGCTCCCTGCTTCCAAGATGACGTGTTGTTGCTCTGCCCTCACACGGAAGAAGAGATGAAGGGGCCAGGCAGCTCTCTGTTTTTTGTTGTTGGTTTTCTTTTTTTTCGAGACAGGGGCTCTGGAAAGGAGTAGCACACACACAGCTCACTGCAACCTCCCCCTCCTGGGCTCCAGCAATCTTCCCGCCTCAGCTTCCCAAGTAGCTGGAACTACAGGAACACGTCACCATGTCTGCTGTTTTTTTTTTTGGTTAGTGATGAGATTTCACCACTTAGCCCAGTCTGGTCTCAAACTCCTGGGCTCAAGCAATCAGCCTGCTTCCAAAAGTGCTGGGATTACAGGCGTGAGCCACCAAGATGGGCCCAGACAGCTCTCTGAAGCCTCTTTTATATAAGGGCAGAGCCTTATTCATGAGGGCAGAGCCTGCATGTCCCAATCACCTCCCAAAGACCCAGCCTCTTAATACCACTGCCTCAGGTTTTCAGATCCAACATGTAAATTTTGGAGGGACACACACATTCAAACCATAGCACTGGGCTTGTCTTACACCTCACCTGTCCATGCACCCCTTAGCAGGGCCTCCGCTCCCTGGAGCAGGCACTGAAGGTGCCATTTATAAAGCCAGAGATGGAAGAGCCCCACAGGGTCACCTTGTGCAACCTGACCCTTTTACAGATGGGAAGACTGAGGCCAAAGGCAAGGCCTCCTCCCTTAGACCCTTGGGCACAGTATCTTAGCCAGGAGCTGATCAGAGGTCCGTGAACATATTTGGGATGGGGAGTGAGGAAGAGAGGGAAAAAAACCAACTGACATGTCAAAATGAATAAATGTTTAATTAAATGCCCACAGAACATAACATTAGTCAACTAGTCAACTGCATCTCAACTCCACTCTTGTGTAGTTATACATAAATTTTATTTAATGAGGCATGTGGGTGCCTTGTAATATGTTGATGTGAGGCAGTATGGAAATGCCAAACTAGAACCTAGCAGAGGTCTTAAAATAGCTCTGCCCACGGAAAAGAAGGGGTTTGCCAAAGAGCCCTTATTCATTCAGCGAGCACTAATGAGCCTGTGAAGCCAGCAGAGCCCACATGAAGGGCTCTGACCCTGCCCAGGGCGGCTCTGTCCTCCCTGGCCTCTGACTCTCATCTCTGGGTGTCCTGTCCTGGACATCTCTCTATCCATCTTCCCCAGGGCAGGGTATTTGTTTGTACATATGGGGAAATTGAGGCCCAGAGAAGACAGGGCAGGTCTGAAGTTACGCAGTGGCAAAGCGATCACTATTCAGACTCCCCTGGAAGCAGGCAGGCCAGCATCTCCAGGGACCCTTCCCCGCCCCTCATGAATATTCCCATGGCTGACCCAGCCCTCCCACTTCCAGAAGTCTGCAAGGAAACCCATTACAGATTCATGCAGCACCTACTGCATTTCTAATTAAGAGAAAACAGTTATTCTAATTTTAACATCCCTCTCTACTACCTCTGTCCCCTCCCCTTCCCCTGCATTTATGTAAGGGATGTTTCTGCCTCCCGAGAGTGTGATGCAGCCCGAATCTCTTGCCTGTTGCTTAGGATGAGTCATCTTTTGGAGGGCTCTTTGTAATGCGGGCGACGAGGCTTGTCCTGAGATCCCTGACGGACACTTTCCCAGTAAGCAAGGAACACCAACCCAGGGGCACTGGACCTGGCTGGAGGCCAGAGGGCTCAGCTCCTATTGACCAAGACCCTTAAAGTCCAGCCACCTCCCCAGGCCTGCAGGGCCCTACCTGGCCTTGCTCTGTAACTGACTGTCTCCCATAGTCTCGGGTTGCCAGATAAAATACAGGGTACCCAGTTACCCTGGAATTTCAGATAAACAACAAATCATATATATATTTTTAAGTACTAGTATGTACCATGCAACTTCAGGACATTTGCACTTAAAAAAAAAAATCAGTCATTGTTTATCTGAAATTTCAGAGTAACTGGCAATCTGGCAAAGGACTCTGGCCACGCTGGCCCTTTGCTGTCCCATAATCCCGATAACTTTCCCACCACAGGGCCTTTGCGTGTGCTATTCCTTCAGCCTGGAACCCCCAACCCCGCCCCCAACCCAACTTGACGCTGAGGTTTCACTTCAGATGTCACTGCTGCAGAGCCATCTTCCCTGAGCACCAAACAGACGTGGGGGCGCCACCATACTCCCTCCTATGGCCTTGTCTTACCTTTCTCACAGCGCTTGGCACTGCCTCAGAAACACGTCAGCTCTGTGAGAGAAGCCAAGTCCGTCCAGCAGAGGGCAGGGCACAGAGTTGGTGCCCAACCCATGTGTGTCCAACAACGTTTGATATTTCTTTTTCTTTTTTTTTTTTTTTGAGACGGAGTCTTGCTCTTGTCGCCCAGGCTGGAATGCAGTGATGCGATCTTGGCTCAGTGCAACCTCTGCCTCCCAGGTTCAAGCAATTCTCCTGCCTCAGTCTCCCATGTAGCTGGGATTACTAGTTACTGCCACCACGCCCTGCTAATTTCTGGGTTTTTTTTTTTTTTTTTCAGTAGAGAGGTTTAGTAGAGGGTTTCACCATGCTAGCCAGGCTGGTCTCGAACACCTGACCTCAGGTTATCTGCCCACCTCCTGGGATTACAGGCGTGAGCCACTGTGCCTAGCCAATGTTTGATATTTCTTTTTTTTTCAGCTCACTGTAACCTCTACCTCCCGGGTTCAAGCAATTCTCCTGCCTCAGCCTCCCAAGTAGCTGGGACTACAGGCGCGTGCCACCATGCTCGGCTACTTTTTGTACTCTTAGTAAAGATGGGGTTTCACTATGTTGGCCAGGATGGTCTCAATCTGTTGACCTCATGATCCGCCCAGCTTGGCCTCCCAAAGTGCTGGGATTACAGGTGTGAGCCACCTCGCCTGGCCACTTTTAATAAACTCGTTTAATCCTCCAATCAACCCGACCGACGGAGGTGCTGTTAGTGCCTCCATTTCCCAGTTGTAGAAGCAGACACAGAGAGAGCAGGCAGCTTACTCACAGTCACGCAGCTGATAACAAGTGAAGCCAGGATTGGAATGCAGGCCTTCTGGCTCCAGCCCCGGCAGATAAAGCAGTGGACTGGTCCAGCCCTCACTCTGGTAATGTCAGTGTGTACTTGGCAGACCTGCAGAAGGCCCGCCCTGGCCATGCAGCCTCACCCTTGATGTCACCACCACCACTGCCCAGCACAAAGCACAGCTCCTGACCCTGCTCGCCTTTGCAGATAAACAATGGGTGATTTTTTTTAGTACCACGCACCCCCTTCCCTCTTCTGGGAACCCTTCCCTGTTTTCCTCTTACTCCTCCTTCAAGATACCTGAGCAAGCCTCAGGATGCCACTTCCAGGGAGCCGACCCTGATCATCCCCATTCTCTCCACTGGAGTGAGGTCTTCTCTGAGCTTCCTCGGCACTGGCCCCACTCCGGCCCTGGTCTGAGCCTGCGCTTTGCCACACTATGAGCTCAGAAGCGTGGAGTGGGTGGAAGGTCTCCCAGAGTCCCAGCACCACAGAGATGAATGCGGGATTGCAAGGTCCATCCTCTCATCAGCGTGAAACCTCAGCTTCTTTCATCTCTTCTGTCCTCAGAATAACTTTGGTCCCTGTCCCAGACTGTCCCTGACCAATGAGAGTTGACTCCTCTGGTGTGGACTGGAACAGAGATGAGAATTGGGGTGGCTTGTTCCCGGAGAGGCTTGCAGGAACAAAATCCATGTAGGACTTTTGGCTCAATGCCTCTCCAGACCAACCTAGAGGAAAACGCATGCCATGTCTAGGAAGTTGTCCGAGGGAAATAAGCAGACAAGGGCAGAGCTGTGTGCACCAGGACGTGCATTTCAGCGTTGTTGATGACACTGATGCATTAGAAGCAAGCTGGGTGTCCATTAAGTGGGGATGGGTGAGGTCACCAATGCCACATCACGCCTCTGCTGATCAGTCACGACAGCCACACACCCTCAGCCTGGAACCTTTGAACGGCTGTGCCTGTGCCGGGAACGCTCTTCCCCACCCGCCCACCCTCATGTGGCTAACTACCACTTACTCCTCAAACGCCAGCCCAGTCACCACTTCCCTGCGAGATCCCTCCCTGACTGGTCAAATCCCCAATAACATGAGTCTTCTTCCAGGAACTTGTCACAGCAGCCATGGTCTGCCTGCAGAAGGAAGCTTGGTGTATCTTTTCCCCCCTGTTGACTGTAAACTCTGGTAAGGTAGAAATAGATCTGTTTTGTTTCCCAGTGGAAACTCAGAACCTAGGAAAGTGCCTGGAACACAACAGGCGCTTACTGTTTGTTGAATGAACGTCTGATGAATGACTAATGGATACAGGCCTGTACTTATTGGCAGGGCACACATAGGAAAAGAGTCCTGGAGGGAAGAGCAGCATGCTGAAGTGGAGTCACAATCAGCAAAGGGGCTGCAGGTGATGCCTCTGCTCTTCTTGCCTATCTGTATTTTCTACTTCAATTAACTCCTATTACTCTGTGATTAGAAAAGTGCGCACAAGTCACCTGGGGGCTTGTTGAAATGCAGGTTCTGATGCAGCAGGTCTGGGGTCGCAGAATCAGCCTTTCCGGTGAGCTCCCCGAGTGCAGATGCTGTGATCTGAGGACCCAGTGTGAGCGGGGAGACGGAGGGGGAGGGGGAGGGGGAGGGGGAAGTGTGAGAAGAGCAGTCACACAGGCGGCGAGGCCTCTGCCCGTCTGTCAGTCCCCAGCGGAGGTGCCAGGCAAGGGAGGGGAGACTGCCCAGATGCTGCCCAGAAGCTTCCCAGGGCACTGGATGGGTGGATGGGAGCAGGCCTTTCGTCATGGAGGGTGGACGGAGAGCTGTCAGCACAAGGCTGCACTGCTGGGTGGGATGGCAGGTGTAGTTCGGGGATGGCTTTTTCTCGGGCATCTGCTCGCGACTTGCTCTCTATTTCCCTTTCTCACATGTCCTGAATCAGTCGGGGAGAAGCGACAAGTTGGTAGTGTCTTTCAGACCCCACTGGCAGTATTTGTTGGTTACACTGGGCTGGGCTTTGGGGAGGAGACGGCCCCTGTCCCACTGGCGAGGCAGGGGCTCTAAGGGCCCACCTCCCTCCTGCCGAGGACAGAGCAGTCCCTGGAGCTCAGCACATCTGCTCCCTGTGGGCTCGGTTGATGGGGCAGGCTGGAGCCTGAGCATTGGGTCCTCTCCTTGCCGGGACTCTCAGCAGGCAAAGGATGGGAACCAAGCAGGCAGAGCTGGCAGGACAGTCAGGACTAGAAGCAGAAGCCTGGGCCTGTTCCTACGGCCCCTTGGGGTCGCAGGGGGAGCTGGGTTACAGGACAAGCAGGCAGCAGCAAGGCAAGGATGCACATTTTCCCCAAATACAGACCCATCCACGGCCCGGGCTGCCAGTCATCCCATCAGCTGCCACGGAGGGGAGTGCACCTCCCCAACACTCACCCCTCGAACTAACTTCCTAGCCCAGCTCCAAACACACCACCAGTCTGCTCAGGCACCATCCACCCCTCCCCACTGCCAACAGGAGAGGGCTGACTTCTTTTTTGTTCCCTTAAAGAATTTTAGCAAAACTATACGCCCAACATTTTAAGTTGATATCTGTAACTTTTCATCCTATTTAATGTTATATACTTTTATTAATAGGAACTAGAAAATATTAAACATTGTACAGGATGAAATACAATGAGAGCTGGCCAGGCATAGTGGCTCACACCTATAATCCCAGCACTTTGGGAGGCCGAGGCAGGCAGATTACCTGAGATCAGGAGTTCAAGACCAGCCTGGCCAACATGGTCAAACCCCATCTGTACTAAAAATACAAAAATTAGCTGGGTGTGGTGGCAGGTGCCTGTAATCCCAGCTACTTGGGAGGCTGAGGCAGAGAACTGCTTGCACCTGGTAGGTGGAGGCTGCAGTGAGCTGAGATAGCACCATTGCACTCCAGGCTGGGCGACAATAACAAGGCTCCATCTCAAAAAGACCCAGGTGTGATGGTTCACACCTGTAATCCCAGCACTTTGGGAGGCTGAGGTGGGCAGATCACGAGGTCAGGAGATCAAGAGCAACCTGGCTAACACGGTGAAACCCTGTCTCTACTAAAAATACAAAAAATTAGCCAGGTGTGGTGGCATACGCCTGTACTTCCAGCTACTTGGAAGGCTGAAATAGGAGAATCACTTGAACCCAGGAGGCAGAGGTTGCAGTGAGCCGAGATTGCACTACTGCACTCCAGCATGGGCAACAAGAGCGAGACTCTATCTTAATCAATCAATAAAACAATGAGGGCTAATTGTGATTGGAACATGTTCAGGAGCCTAGGAGTTTCTGACCTTGCCGCCAAATGCCCCTCCCCCCATCTCATGAGATACTCCTTGTTCCAGCTCCATTCCGACTTCACCCCTCCCGGCCGGATCCTCCTCCACCCCACCAACCTGGCACAGCCTCTTCTCCAAGGCTCCAGCAACTTCCATCCTGTGAAGGTCCTTTGAGTCTGGTGTGTCTTCCTTGCTGCCCCACCCAGAGAAGCCCCACCTGACTCAGGGCTCTGCCCCTTCCCAGCCTACCCCCAGGACGCTGCCAGCACATAACATGAGCTTAATGAAGGGCAGTGAAATAAATACATGGGCAGGCAGGGCATGAGGAGCAGATGCCAACTTCCCTAGGAGGCGATGAAGGCAAGTCAACTCTCCTGGCTTGGGGACAAAATTACCCACCTGGCAGCCCACAGGAATTGGTCTCCAGCTCAGGTGCCCAAGAAACAGCCCTTAATAATTTTCCTTTACGGTCAGGTGCGGTGGCTCACACCTGTAATCTCAGCACTTTGGGAGGCTGTGGTAGGCAGATCACAAGGTCAAGAGATCAAGACCTTCCTGGCCAACATGGTGAAACCCCGTCTCTACTAAAAAATACAAAAATTAGCTGGGTGTGGTAGCACGTGCCTGTAATCCCAGCTACTTGGGAGGCTGAGGCAGAGAATCACTTGAACCTGGGAGGCAGAGGTTGCAGTGAGCTGAGATCAGGCCACTGCACTCCAACCTGGCAACAGAGCGAGACTCCATCTCAAAAAAAAAAAAAAAAAAAAAAAAAAAGCGTTTTCCTTTAATTTAGACCCTGAGCCCCCATTCCCTTCCCGCATTCAGACTGGAACTGCCATTTCAGTGGTTCCTTAAAACATAACAAAAAGATTACATTGTCGCATTTAACTGCCCTCCCCTGGACACAATCCGCTTGGCCACTGCCTCCAGGGACCCTGTGGGGAGTGGACACAGGTGGCCGGAGCTGCAACTGTCACCTGCTTCTTTCCCATTTTAAGATACTTCGGCTCCAAACCCATGATATTGAGGGGGAAAACAGAAACCTAACATGCACAGCCTTCTCTAGCCACTCCCTTTTCTCTTCCTCTGTGTTCGTCCTGGGCAAGTTGCCAGGGAAAAGCTGAGACCATCGTTGAATATGAGTGAGCTGAAGCCAGTCCTTCTATCTCTGCAATGATGGCTTGGAGTAGACTCAGGCAACGGTGGTCTCCTCTGCTCTGCCTGCACATGCTGATTGGTGGTGACCACCTGGAGCCTGTGCTGTAAGGAGGTCTGATGGAATTGTGCTTCTGTAGGAAAGAGTGATGGGAACGACTAGCAATATCTGCCAGGGCCAGAGGAGGCGGCATGATGGCTTTTACCAAGTAGAAAGAAATTCAGACATTGAAAAGTGGTGGCCAGGTGGGCTTGGTGGCTCTTGCCTATAATCCCAGCAGTTTGGGAGGCTAAGGCAAGAGGATCACTTGAGCCCGTGAAGTTGAGACTGCAGTGGACTGAGATTGTGTCACTCCACTGGGTGACAGAGCAAGACTCTGTCTCAACAACAGCAGCAACACACACTCAAAACCGGTGGCCCAAGGACAGGTGTTTTTGGCTCACTGTAGGTTTTTATAGTTTTTAAAACTTGAATTTTATTGCCTTTATTCAGCTATTAGGTTTTATCCCAAGAAAGCTGGATTAGGAGAGTCTGGAAATGCAGAATTGGCCCCAGTGGGGCTTTGTTCCCATCTGGCCACTGCAGCTGGAGCCAAGCAGGTGAGGCCATGCAGTCCAGGTCACCAGCGTCTCTACCTCTGACCCCTTGGCTCAGGTGTGTCTGCCTGGTCCGGCAGCATCCGTGTTTGTGAGCCCTGGACTTGATTACTGATTTGCTTCTGTTGGTCTGGTGTATGGAGAGGACTGCTAAGAACGCCTGGAGAAGGTGTGTCACGGTCCCCAAGAGACTGGAGATGTGTTAGGCAGAGCAGATTCCTCTTCAAACAGCTTGCTCAGTCTCCTCATTCTTTACTCTCTGATTCCCTTGCACCTCCCTGCCCCCGGTGACCGGCACTGCAAACAATCTCTTCCATCTCTGTTGGCCTCCCCTAACATGCCTGAACATGTCTCAGCCCCAGTCTGCATTCCTTTCCTTATCTGGAAATATGTTAGCTTTCTAGTTCCCTGTAGACGACCCTCTCCTTTCCTTTTTTCTTCTCCATCACTCCCTTACCTAGAAATGTTTAAGTGTTTAGCCAATTGGGACTAGTTTAGATTGTGTGGTCTGACCCCAGCCAATGGGGAAAAGTCACAGAAGCAAGATCTGTGTTAGGAATCAAAACCCCTACTCTCCTTTGTTGGGTGTGCTCTTGCGATTGTGACTGACGCAGGCAGCACCCTTCTGCAGAAGTAAATTGTCTTGCTGAGAAAACTCTTTGCCTGAGTGCTGGTTCCTTCTTGTGGTGCTGAGCATTTATATCTAACAGATGGCTGCCCTGGACCACCCAGGGAGAGTAGGGAAGAAAAGTTCACATTTATTAAACACCAAATGTTTGCTCACCACTGTTGTGGGTTGTGGTGGAGGGAGGAGTGTTCAACACAGGAATTCATTATGCCCACGTGGCAACGCTGTGAAGGTCATATAATTACTATTTTGCAAACAGGGAAACTGAGGCTCAAACATGAAGTTTTCAGCAGGTGAGTGGCAGAGGCACGATTTGCTTTGCACCTGGGCCCCGTCCACCAGGCTCACTGGCCACTGCTCTTCCCCGCTGACTCTCCCCCATCCACTGAGAAAGACCCCAACACAGAAACTACTGCTGCCCCAGGGCTACTATGCTTGAAAGCAAGGAAGCAAGGGGTCCTTCAGATTCCACTTTCCTAGTTCTTGTCAACAGTCTTTATGGGGTTTCAGTAAAGCCCCACCAGATGAAAGTGGTTGCCTGATGAGCTATGAAATCCTCCACAGAGGTTCATTTACTAATTACGTACCACATAAAACTCAACAACGTAATAGACAATCACCCAGCCCAGGGCGTCAGGTTTGCTTTTTTTTCCTCACTCTTTAACTGAGATTGCTTCTTTATGTGATGTAAAATTGTGGCTCTAAACTGGCTCCTGAGAAAACACAGCGATTTGTTGAATGCCCACATGAACTGCCAGAGATGCTGTGGCCAACATGGACAGGTGCAACTATCAATGTCAGAAGAAACTGGGACATGGTGTCTCACTCAGCTGTGACCCTTGGCCCATCCCTTCCCATCTCTGGGCCTCAGTTTTCCCATCTGTACAATAAAGGAGTTGAATTGGATCGGAAGGTTTCAACGTTTAATTTTGGGAGCTGATATGGTTTCGTTCCGTGTCCCCACCCAAATCTCATTTAGAATTGTAACCCTTACATGAGGAAGGGACCTGGTGGGAGGTGATTTGATCATGAGGGCAGTTTCCCCACGCTGTTCTCATGACAGTGAGGGAGTTCTCATGAGATCTGGTTGTTTGATAAGTGTCTAGCAGTTTCCCCTGCTCTCTCTCCTGCCACCTTGTGAAGAAGGTACCTGCCTCTCCTTCGCCTTCCACCATGATTCTAAGTTTCCTGAGGCCTCCTCAGCCATGTGGAACTGTGACTCAATTAAACTTCTTTACTTTATAAGTAACCCACTCTTAAGTAGCATCTTTAGAGCAGTGTGAGAACACACTAACACAGGAGCTGACTGCCCACAGAAGATATCAATATATTAAAACACCATAGAGTATCCTAAAGCAAAAGCTGCCACAAATCAGTACGAACCAATCATGCCATTTGCCTGGAGACTTTGCAGCTCCTCCCATCAAAGATAGAGTCTATGTCCCCATCCCTTGGCATTAGATTCAGACACATGACTTGTTTTGTCTAGTAGAGTGAAGTGCAGATGACAGCAGGCCAGTGCCAGCCTACAGCTCAAGAGCCCTCTGTGTTTCCACTTGCTCCCTCACACCTGGGTTGTCACCATGAGAAGGACATGTCCCCAGCTGGAGGAGGAAGAGAGGCATACAGAGTAGAGCCACTCCCAGCTGAGCCCAGAGTCATGAGAAAGAAGTTAGCTGATTTAAGTCACTAAAATTTGGGGTGGTGTGTTACACAGCAATAGCTAACTGATACACCTAATACAAGATCAGACATATGACTAGGTATTTTATAGCATCTCTCTTTTGGAGTGATAGAGAAATAACTAAAAAAAGTAAACATTTGAGTGGAGGACAGACATTGACAGAGGCCAATACACAAACAAAACAGCTTGGCCTCACTAGTAATCAAGGAATTTGAATCAAACTCATCAAATTCCATTTTCACCTACCAAACCAGCAAAAATAAGCATATGGCAATATGTGTTGGCAAAGAAGGGGAAACAAAAATTCATATCCAGCTGGTGGGTGTGCAAATTGGTACAATGCTTTGGAAATTAATTGAGCAGCATCAAGCAAAATGAATAATGGGCACCTGTTTCACCCAGTAATTCCACTCCCTCCTATCCAACCTAGATTCTGGCCCCTGTACTCATGCCTTGGACAGGAAAGTTCACTGCAGCATTGTTTCCCACAGCGAAAACCTGAAACAACCTTTCTGTCCAACAATGGGGAAAAGAGGAATTAAACTGAGGTGCAGCTTTATGATGGGAAAGTAGGCAATACCTAAGGTAAATGGCACCAAATGTTCCAAAATAAGAGCACAGTTCCGTAACACTGAAAAAGGACACACAAAACAATATTGTATTTACTGATGCTTTTCAAGAATAAGACTTGCTTTGGAAAGACTGGCTCCAAATTTATAGAAGTAATTGCCTGTAAGAAGAAAGATGAAGAGCTAGAAGGTAGAGGCTAAATGAGACAAGTTTTAATAGTTTTTTTTGGTCCATTTTTTGAAAAACAAAACAAAAAACACACCTTGGAAGCCTACAAAATCATGTTAACAAGAGCCTACATTGAGTGGTAGGCATGTGAGTTTGTTATAAGTTTTTTTTTGAGACGGAGTCTTACTCTGTCACCCAGGCTGGTGTGTAGTGGCGTGATCTCAGCTCACTGCAACCTCTGCTTCCCAGGTTCAAGCCTTCTCCTGCCTCAGCCTCCAAAGTAGTCAGCACGTCTGGCTAATTTTTGCATTTTTAGTAGAGACAGGGTCTCACCATGTTGGCCAGCTGGTCTTGAACTCCTGACCTCAAATGATCTGCCCACCTCAGCCTCCCAAAGTGCTAGAATTACAGGTATGAGCCACCCTGTCTGGCCAGAACTTTTTTCTTATTAAAAAAAAAAAGATTATAAAATTTTTTCCTGGGTTAAACATTATCATTAAAATTTTTATAAAAATTATTTTTAATAAAAAATTATTAACAGTGGTAGCAGTAGCAGAGACTCTGTCACCCAGGCTGGAGTACAGTGGCTCCATTGCTCACTGCAGCCTCAAACTCCTGGGCTCAAGCAACCCTCCCGCCTCAGCCTCCTGAGTACCTGGGACTACAGGCATGTGCCACACCTGGCTAATTGAAAAAAAATTTTTTTGGCCGGGCATGGTGGCTCATGACTGTAATCCCAGCACTTTGGGAAGCCAAGGCGGGCGGATCACCTGAGGTCAGGAGTTCAAGATCAGCCTGGCCAACATGCCTCGGCCTCACAAACTGCAGGGATTACAGTCATGAACCACCACACTCAGCCAAAAAATATTTTTTATAAAAAAAAATTTGTTAAATATTTTATGGGACAGATGTGGTGGCTCATGCCTGTAGACTCATCACTAAAGGTAACAGAATGAAAAAAATTATTTAAAAAATTATGAACAAAAGTTTTCCTCGTAAAAAGTATTTTTCTATGTTAAATTTTTTTTTTTTTTTTTTTTGAGACAGAGTTTCACTCTTGTTACCCAGGCTGGAGTGCAATGGCGCGATCTCGGCTCACCGCAACCTCCGCCTCCTAGGTTCAGGCAATTCTCCTGCCTCAGCCTCCTGAGTAGCTGGGATTACAGGCACGCGCCACCATGCCCAGCTACTTTTTTGTATTTTTAGTAGAGACGGGGTTTCACCATGTTGACCAGGATGGTCTCGATCTCTTGACCTTGTGATCCACCCGCCTCGGCCTCCCAAAGTGCTGGGATTACAGGCTTGAGCCACCGCGCCCGGCCGTTAAATTTTTTATGTTAAAAAAATTTTTTTTTTTTGAGATGGAGTCTCGCTCTGTCACCCAGGCTGGCGTGCAGTGGTGTGATCTCCACTCACTACAACCTCCGCCTCCTGGGTTCAAGTGATTCTCCTGCCTCAGCCTCCCTAGTAGCTGGTATTATAAGCACACACCACCACGCCCAGCTAATTTTTGTATTTTTAGTAGAGACGGGGTTTCATCATGTTAGCCAGGCTGGTCTTGAACTCCTGATCTCAAGTGATCCGCCTGCCTCAGCTTCCCACAGTGCTGGGATTACAAGTGTGAGCCACCATGTCCAGCAAAAGTTCTTTCTTATGATTATAAAATAATCCATGAGACAGTCCACAGCTGAGGTGGTCTGCGGGAAGTGGGTGAAAGGCTGCCACAGTGGATGCCCCCACTCAGGAAGGCAGAGGCAGGAACACGTGCAGGGAGCAAACTCTGGTGCCAGTCAACCAGGATTTGAATGCTGGTTCTGCCACTTGCCAGCAAATGACCAGGTGAGTGGCTTCACCGGTGGGCCTCGGTTTCCCAATCTGTAGGTGGCTGAGCCTGCCTTCTAGGGCTGTGGCAGGGACGAAGTGAGCTAGTGACTGTAAGTGCTCAGCATGTGCTGGCAGGTGGTGTGCAGAAAACAGCAGTGGCTCTGAGCATTTGTCCTGCCTCCCGGCTTCTTCCAACAGTCCAGGCTGCTGGGAGCTGTGCTGGTGGTCAGAGGTGGTTCTGCCAAGTTGGCTTCATTTGGCTCTGGCCCAGGTGGCTTGGAGGCGGCCAAGAGGAGTGGTTTGGGGGAGACTGAGTCAGCCCTCTGTTTTCCGTCCCGCGGTCCCTCCCTTCAGCGGATTCTCCCCTGGGCTGTGTCTGGTGGGCACTCTCAGCCTGTTGAGTTTCAGCCTCCACCTGTACCCCTGGCCCCTGCTCCTCTCCACACTGACCTGAGGGTCAAGATGTTCCAGAAACTAGAGCCCCAAAGCTAGGAAACCCAGAATCATTTATTCCTTCATGGGGATTCACCCATGCATTCATTCCACAAATCATCCTGAGAACATCTCTCCCGTTGTGGCCCTGCCACAAGGGCTGCAATGGAGGGTAAGGCTGGGCAGGATGGTTTTGTGTGGGCACAGGACCCACAATGATGGAGTGATGTGTCCTGTGGAGCCACATTTCCATCCACCCCCACAGCAGCCTCTAGGGTGTGGCTGACCACACCACTGCCGAGAGATGGGAGTGCAGGAGGAGCGGGCCCAGCATTGAACAGCCTTCCTGTGCCCCATCCTCAAAGGCTCCTGACCAGGTGCCTGGCTAGGCCTGAGGCCAGGGATGCCCAGGAAACCCTGTCCCAGCAGAATGGGCTAAGAGAGCCCACCAGACAGCCCAGAGGGAATCCATGGAAGGGAGGGAACGCGAGACAGAAAACATCTGCCTTCGCTGGATTCAGCCAGAAGGGAACCATAGCATGTTTCGTGTCTGTCACGGGTTGCTGCAATGCTGCTGTCTACCACACTGTCCCCAAGAACCAGCACTCTTCTCACAGCCATAGGCTGCAGGCCAGGTGATCTGGGGTGAGCAGGTGTCCTTCCTCCTGCTTGGACCTGCAGCTACCCGGGCTTCCTGATTACTACAATGGCAGGGGCACAAGGAGGGTGAGGGACACCCAGCACTGACCCACGGTCCCTCTCACCCATGCCAACCAAAGCAAGTCACATGACCACACCTAGCCTCAGTGAGCAGGAGGAACTGCAAAGGCATGTGGGAGAGGGCGTACTCAAAGGGAGGCTGTGGGTCTGGGAACAGTGATGCCATCTAGCACCTGGTTCCTGCTGGGAGCCGCTCTGCGTGGGTGGTGGGTGGTGGGTAGGACACATGTCAGGTCCCTTTGCAGGTGAGGAAACCACTGTGGCCCAGAGAGATAAACAATTTCTCTCCAGTCCCAGAACAAGGTGGGCCTGGATTCCTGGCCGCCTGATCGCTAAGCTCCCACCAGCCTAGACTGGAGCTACCACCCTGGATGCCCTAGGTTCAGTGCTCCCTGCTAGTGAGCGTTCACAGACCTTGAGATGTAACATTTACAGGATGCAGGAACACACATGTGAGCATGTGCAAAGACACACGGAGACAGGCAAACAGAGAAAAACACAGAGAACAAGAGTTCACTTTGGCCAGACTTAAAATTCTAGAGAAAAAACAATCTATATGAAATACTGTATTTTTAGTGCTAAACGGTGCTAAAAGCCTTTTCTGGCACCCATTAGAGATAGAGAATCACTTGGTTAGCTTGGGAACAGAAAGCTGAACTGTGTGGCATCACCTGGTTTGTCAACACGCCTTGTTGGGCACACTCACTTGCTGGCAAGATCTGGTAGCGTCCAGATGCACTTGCATTTGACAACCTGAATGTGCTTGAAAATGATGCTCACCCCCTTGGGGAGAATAAAGCTCAGACCTCTATCTCTGCCAGGCCCCAGAGTATCACAGATGGGTAAAGAGAAGAAACCGTCACCATCAGGACATAATCCCAGGAATGATCACACCCTTTAAAAAAAAAAATCACAGAGCTTTATTAAATAAACCAAGTAGAAACGCTCCTATTTACATCCAGGTTGTCAGTTTGAGCTCAAGTAATATGCAAGGCACAATTCTTCCTTTCACCAGCTTTAGAAAAGTCAACCAAGTGGCCCAGCCCTGAAGGACTGAAGGGGGCTTGTGCAAGATCCCTAGTCATCCTGGACTCTTCACACAGCATCCACGTGTGGATGGGCCTGGGCATGAGTCTCTGGATCTCCCTGAGGGTGCTCAGCCTGGAGCACAGGGGGCTGCGATCTGAGAGTCAGAACCAGAGCCAGGAGCTGGGAAGAGAGGACTTTTCAAGGGGTCTCCTCCCCCAGCCTCTGGGGAGTCCCTGGGCTGGTGGCCGCCCTCCTTGCTGGGCCAGGTTGGGCTCTAGGGCCTGCTGGGAAGCTGCCTGGAGACCTGCACCTGACGAGCTGCCATGAGAGTGGCCGCCTCTCACACTGGCAGGCGGTGGCTCAGATCTGCTGAGGTTCTGGAGTGGCACAGGAACAGGAGGAGCAAATGACACTGGGTCTTTGTGCTGAGGCAGGACATGGCAGCTTTCCAAAACACACACACAGAAAAGACGACTCCTGCTGCCATCTCAAGGACATTTTCCTAAGGACAGTCCTGGTGTCCTGACGGAGTGAGAGGGATCACACTTGGGATGTCCCAGCAGGGCCTAAGCCAAGTCCACCAGATGTCTCAACAGCTTATTGAAACAAAAACCACAGAGGCCTGAAGTCTATTCACAGTGGCCCGTGGTCAGGCAGCAGCCCTGGGTGAGCTCCTGTGTTCTCCAGTCTCTTGCCCACCCAGGGCTTGGCTATCCTGGCCTCCAGGGTGCTGGTTCCTGAGGCTTCCCTTGCGGCGGTGGGGCAGACACAGGGACACACATCCCTTTGCTCCCCAAAATTCCTAAGCAGTAGCCAGACTAGGGGAAAAGTAAGTTTTCACAGGGAGAAAAACCTCACCAAAAAACCCCCTAAATTGGACAATCCTTTCCCTGAGACCACTACAGTAACATCACCTACAGAAAACTTCTAAAGAGTGCTTCTAACTGCTCAGTCTTGAGAAGGGAGTGATTTTAGCAAGGCTAGGAAAATTAAAATGCAACAGCACATTGTCCAGAAATCCAAGACAACCACGCAGAAAGGAATGGGCCCAAAAGTTTTAGCTTTGTAAGACTTGAAAGCAAAAACCACACATTTAAAACTCCTACATAAAAGAATGAGCTACTGGGCACAGCTGCAACTATTGCTCTTTTTGAACAGAGGTGGCAGTGAAGCTGGCCTGGGGCCGGGGCACTCATCTGGAGGGGCTTATTCCAGTGTGAACGCAGCAGGGAGGTCTCGTCCTGGGGGCGCATGAGGCTTGGCTGAGGCCCATCCTCTGGGAACCTTCACTTGGCCTAATGGGAGGCATAGGCTGGGCTCCACAGCCCTGAGGGAGGGCTGGCTTTGCGAGCAGGAGGCAGTGCATTGTGAGACGTGGGTGATGAGGCAGCAAAATCTAGGGTGGGAAGAGAGACGATGTAAGCAGCAAAGCCAGGGAGAGTGGTGCGCTCCTCAGTCACAGCCAGCATCAGCAGGCACCTGCCTCGCCCAGGACACTCTCCTAGTGATGCCCCGAGGCCTCCCCGGCCAGCAGAGCGAAGTCCACAGGCGCCTGCTGAGCTGGGTTCATCCACACAGAGAGGCCTGGGATGCATGCTAACACCCCAGAATGCAGAGCCTGTAGGGGAAAACAAGTCTCAAGTTTCAGGAGCATCTGTCCAGGGGGCATATGGTAGGGAAGGCCTGTGCATCTGAATGCAACACAGCTTCGAGCGAGACCTCCACAGAAACAAAGACCCCGAGGGGAGCAGAGGTTCTGTAGTGCTCCGGAGACCTTGCAGAGATCCAGGCACGGCTCCCCAAAACCCAGGGAGGAGCATGCTGGGAGAGGAAGCTAGAAAGGGCAGGCGCCTGCTGCCAGAGCAGCTGCAGAAGGCAGCAGAGCAGCGAGGAGGCCAAGCACCCATGCCCTCCCCTGGGCACTACTTTGCAGGTGGAGAAGCTGCCAGACAGAAGGCAAGGGCGTGTGGGCTCTTTTTACCCAGGAAAGTGCTTCTACCCAAACAACTGGGCCTTCTTTAAAAAAAAATCAGGGATTCCCCCTGAAGCCTGGCCATGAGCCCCCATGCCAGCAGACATGAGCTCAAGGGCTCTGTATATGGGAGAGAATCCTCAAAGGGGAATCAGGAAACAAAAAGCTTCGTGTACAGCTGCACAGAATGGGTACTGTGCTGTTTTAGAGTGAAACTACATTCACACAGTGAGGTGCTCCCTGGAGCTGTGCAGGCTCACCAGGGCTTCGGGGTCACAAGAGATAGATGGACCACTGAAATAAATGAATCTGCCCTTCTTCTTCTGGGAAATTTCTCATCAGAACTACCCAGAATCCCCATCTGTGAGTCAGTCCAATGGCTGACTCCAACCCCAGCTTAGAGCCTTCTGAGGCAGCCCCAGCAAGTGGGCATCCGGTCCTAGCATGCAGCCCTACCTAGACAGAGCTCCTTGCTGCCCACACCTCTACCCAGCATGGCTCTGCCTGGGGAAAGTTCTTGCTGACCCAGGACTGGCAGTCCCATCTGCCCCAACCCTCCTGGCTCCCACATCTGTCCTCTGGGCCTCAGGCTCCTTTGGCCCAGGCAAGGGCCTGTTGAGACCTGGGGTTCAGGAGCCTGGACCATTCCCCCAGCGCTCTTCTCTTTCCCAGAAGCTCTGCCTGGTTGTGCCTGCAGGGAAACTACTCACAGTGAGGATTGTGCCCAGGGCTGGCTCGAGGTGTGAGGGCTACAGGTACAGCAAGATCCCGGGGCGTGTAGATGGTGTGGTAGGCTGCAAGAACACATGGTTGGTTAGAGCAGGTGGGGGCAGGCGGACAGACCCAGAGATATGCGCAGCCTCCTCACCTATGATCATGACCGCTGTCCCAGCCAACAGGGCAAAGAGTGTGAAGAACATGACCTGGTAGGAATCCAGGAAGTGCTGAAAAAGGCTGGCTCCATCTGCCATCAATGGGAAGATGAGTTAACAAAATCATCAGGCCCACTGCAGTGTCCCCTCGTGTTCCTGTACTACTGCACATCTGTAGGGCAATCCACAGGCCCCTCTTAGACATAAGGATGGGGTTTCAGAGGGCCAGGCCACCTGCTGGAGGCCCGGGCCTGCAGCCGCTCCTGGTACCCTGGTGCTTCCTCTCCTGGGGCAGGCTGCTGAGCAGAGGAGGGGCGCAGTCCCTGTGGCTGCCACATTGAGAACAGATGGGAAAGCTGGGGAACTAAAGCCTGCATGATGGCCTCAGTGAGCAGTGATCACTTTGAGGGACACTGCATTTCTGATTCCTCTGTTTCTTACACCCCAGGTTTCTACAGATAGCCAGGACCACTCCTGTCCCTCCCCACTGTGGTCTGTCCCAGATGACATCATCCCACAACTCACAAGGAGCGGGCCCACGGCGATCCATCACAAAAGCCACTGTCACTGGGATGGCAATGGCTTGGTTGGTCACGGGGCTGGAGAAGGTCAGGGTTGTGGACAGAGGCCCCTGGCTGCCGGCCACGGGGTCCGCAACGCCGACCGTGTATGTGATGAAGCTGGGCCACCCGAGAGACTTCTCCTTTGCAAAGGCCAGCACAGCAGGGGATGCAGATCTCACCTGGAAGAGAGGTCAGAGCTGGGGGTGTACATTCTGCAGAGTGGAGGGACCACCGAATGGAGCCTCAGGACCCCCAGGCAGGAGGGCTGCTCTGTGGGGCCCATCTCTGGAAGCACCCCCGGCTTCAGCCTGACATGCTGGGCTTTTATCTTGGGACCCAAAGGGTATGGGTGGGGACACCTAGGCACTGCTCAGGGACAGCATGCTCTCTGCAGAGTCAAGAAGCCCTGTCCACACTCAGGGTGTTTTTTGAAAGAAGGACAAATCAATATGAACATCGTCAGAATCAAATTCAAGCCCATTCAATTCTAATCTAGTGCTGCTTTAAAAAATGCTAAACCAACATGAAGTATCACCAAGTACCAGCTTTCCAAGGCAGCAGCCGAACTCTGCTCACGGCTGGTCTCCAGCAGCCTCCAGTGGGCCGGCCCTCCTCCCTCATCAGTGGTGCTGGGCATTCCCTGCTTCTATGGAGAACGGGAGGCCACGCTGGCTGCAGCAAGGCAGGAGGAGGGGCAGGCGGAAAAGCCAAGGAACTCCTGGGTTCTCTCACCCCAGAACTCTTGCCAGCCTGCCAGGCTCCGGGCCTGAGGGATCATTCACCCCTCTACTTAGTCACGGGGAAAGTGAGGCCTGGAGAGAGGGGACTTGCCCAGCAGGGATTAGGGCTTTCCTCCCTGCTCCGTGGCGGATGCTCCGGCACTGAATTCTTCCACGCCACGCACCACACGCTCACTGGCACCTTCTCTGTGCTCTCAGTGCTGCCCCCACAAGCTTAACTTGTAGCTGGGGAAGACCAGCACAGGTCAGAACAATTAATACAATCACATGGCCTGAGAGACGGCAATAGTGCTATGGAAAAAGAAAAGAGTATTTTGATTTTAAAATCCTAATTGTAAAAATAAATTTTGAAGACAGCTGAGGGGCCAGGTGTGGTGGCTCACACCTGTTATCCCAGCACTTTGGGAGGCCAAGGTGGGCAGATCACGAGGTCATAAGTTCGAGACCAGCCCGACCAACAGGGAGAAACCCTGTCTCTACTAACAATACAAAATTAGCCAGGCGGGGTGGTGCATGCCTGTAATCCCAGCTACTCAGGAGGCTGAGGCAAGAGAATTGCTTGAACCCAGGAGGCAGAGGTTGCGGTGAGCTGAGATCGTGCCATTGCACTCCAGCCTGGGTGACAAGAGTGAGGCTTGTCACCCACCCTGAGACTCCATCTCAAAAGAAAAAAAAAAAGGGGGGGGCTGGCCCAGGATATCCACACCACATTCCCTCTTCCTCCAGGTCCCTCCTGACGCCCCCAACTCTGGCCTGGCCTGATGCAGATGCCACTCACCTCCAAGTTCTCCAGAACCTCCGGGGCACCAAAGACTCTGACCTCGGAGCTGGTGTAGTGGTTGCTCAAAAGGATTTCAGCCTGGTCGGCAAAGAGACCTGGGCTGAAGGGCACCTCGGCCCCCACCTGCTCTGTGGAGAAGTGGCTGCTGGAAAGGGAGGCCGTGACCACCAGAGCTGTCTTCTTCATGCTCAGGTGCTTCCGCTGCTTGTCCGTCAGCCTGTGCATTGTGACCGAGCAGAAGTACTGGCCTGCGGAGACAATGGTGTATTGCTTTGTCCCTTCTCCCACCTGTGCACTGATGTCATTCCTTCTCCCTGCTTCTCTAACCAGGGGACCCCTATGCATCTTCCAGAGCCCGGGTAAGAAGTCACTTCCTCCAAGAGTCCTCCTGGGAATCCCCCTTAAAGGCCTTGGCCAAGCCAGGGTATCCTCTGTGACAAGTAGTCCTCCTAATCCCCCTCTGCTGTCAATCCCTAGGCTGGGCTCCTGATAACCTCTGCCCTCTGGACAGAGGGCCACAGTGAGCTGGGTGTGTGGAAGCCCCAAGATGCCCAGAAGACAGACTGTCTCCAAGTCCCTTTCACTTTCAAATCCTTGCAAAGTTACCCAGAGCAGCGTCAAACTGGGGCTCCACGGTGAACACATCTTGAGGTGGGAAATCGAAGACAGTTGGCTTGAACTGGGACTGGCAGCTGATAAGGGCTTCTGGGTGCAAGGCCTGGATGACTTCCCTCTGGGTTGGGGTGCACTTGCCTAGAGAGGGGAGAGAGGAGAGGGTGTGGGCCAGGCCTGAACAAGGGCAGCAGAGCAGGCCCACACAGGCTGGCTGGGCTGCAAATGCCACCTGCCCCTGTATGCCTTCCGGCAGGACCCCAGGGCTGCTCAAAGCTTTGAGATGCAGCCAAGGACACCATTTCACATCACAGGGAGCTTCAGGTCAGAATTTCAGCATTTGCTCCAGACATTGCCTCCAGGGGCCCGGCAGATGGGCTGGGCCCACTAATGCCTGTCTCCTGTCCCTGTCAGCAAGGGAAATGGCAGTTTACTTCTGGACATTCGGGGGGCAACTAGTTCTCCACTAACACCTGAGCAGCATTTCAGCAACGACACAGTGCTGTCCACTTGCGCTGAGGAAGGAGGAGAGCCTGCCCTGATGGAACAAAGCTGCCTCGTTAATCAGGATGAGAAGGGCGGTGCTTCATTCTGCCAGTGAAGTGCTTTAAGATAACAGCTCTCATGACTTACTTATTTCTCACAGCTGCTGTTCAGGGTTGTCATGGGCAGGGGATGGGGTTCGATGTTCTATGTGTGACCTGGGAGAGGTCACACATTACAAAAATTAAAATCAGTGACCAGTCCTGCTAAGTCATTAGTTTCTGGGATTCATGGTGGGAAATTGTGGCTTTCTTTGCTCGGGTGCCCTTGGGCTGAGTCACATTTTCAGTGCAGAACAGGCACCTTCTGGGAACTGGGCTCTGTTATGAAGATTCCTTTTACTGGCTCAGCTTGTCAAGGACTCCAACTTCAGAAATGCTGGGAGGAATGGACGAGCGGGGCTGAATGCCCTCTCTGGAGTTGGTGTGAGTGTGAATAGGAAAGCAGACAAACTCCATCTGGAGGACACAAGAAGCCACCTCCCTGTTCCAGGGAACTCTGAAGAATGCCCAAGTCCCTCATTAAGTACCTCTCAGGTTAGAGCTTCTGTCTCCCACAGCAACAATCACTTTGGAGGCTGTAGCCTCCTGGAAGCTGGTCTGGATGGGGTGGACGCGATGGGCCACGATCCTCTGAGGGATGCCGACAGTGACCTACAGAGGGAGCCAAGGAAGCTTCATGAAGCGCTGCCTGTGTTCCAGTCTATGCTGGGGGTTTCCACCCTGCAGTCTGTGACACAGTGTCACCCATTTCACAGGTGGCAACACTGAGGTTCCAAGCCTAAATACCTTGCTGAAATGTGGCAGAGAGGGGGTTCAAGCCCAGGCTGGTCAGACATCACAGCCCCATTCTCCCATTGAACAAGCTACTTCTCCTACTAGCCAACTGGATGCTGAGCGGTGGGCCTGAATTCGTTAATGGGTCTGGGTGGGCTGAGGATGTTGGCTCTTGGGACAGCCATGATCATTTCTCTGTAGTACAGCACTGCCCTCCATCCAGAATCCAGTCTGCCCAGATTTCCCTAGCTGTTCCCCCTGGGCCCATCTTGTACTTGGCCACACCAAAACAGCCCCACGCTGCAGACCTCCCTGCACTCCCTCTGCTAGGACGCCCTCCCACCTTCACTGCAAAGCCCAGCCCCATCTACCCTTCAGGCCC
>NW_016107647.1:326097-334334 GCF_001604975.1 Cebus imitator
CCTCTGGGGGGTCTGGTTTCTACCAGTATGTGAACTGCAGAGCAGGGATGGGATCGAAGCCCCTGCAGCTCCCAGGGCTGTGGCCCATGCAGAGCGGTAGATGACCAGGCCCGCATCACTGTCAGACTC
Organism: Cebus imitator; assembly: GCF_001604975.1. Lineage (NCBI taxonomy): Eukaryota > Metazoa > Chordata > Mammalia > Primates > Cebidae > Cebus > Cebus imitator. The sequence goes on from NW_016107647.1 coordinate 326,227, forward strand.
ATGGGGGCTCCTCTCAGAGCTCACCACCACTCACCCCCAGGGACTGACAAAGGCTGTGTCCCACTCCCTAGTCTGGAACCCCCAACCCTGGCTCTCCTCTCCCCTCCCTCCCTGTCCACCCTCAGAGAGTGCCTCAGGCCTCCTGGCCCCTCTCCTCCCTGCAACTCCTGGAGTGCTCCCACCCACTTCCAGGGCTTCAGAGGCCAACTCTGGGCTGAGGCCCCCACCCTGTCCAGTCTTCCTCACAGAGCTCCTGCTGCACCCAGCCAGCTTCGCCCCCTGCCTCACCTGGGAGAGCTATGACATCTCTATCTCCCCGGCCCAGGCTCCTCACCTCCCTGCAGGCCTACCCACCTCTGTGTGCCCCTTTCAGCAAAGGACCAGTAGCAGCCTGGTTACCCCAAGCTCTTCCTCCCCTCCAGCGCCACTTGTGGATGCTCATGAAGCTCCAATGTACCCCCCTCCCTCCCATCTCTCCCAAACCTGCCTTTAGATTCCATCCCAGCCAATGGTCCCAGCTGAGGGCCTGGCCTCAGCCTCTGGCCCGTTACCCTGCAGCCACTGCTTTCTCAAGCTCCGCCAGGAACCAGGTAACCTCTGCAAACACAGCCTTGGTCTCTATCACTGTTTAAAAAACTCCACTGAGTGTGGCATAAGCTTCTACCTCTTCACCCTGGAACAGCAGCAGCAGCAGCTAATATCTGCCGATCACTGGCTGTGAGCTGAGCGCCACCCTAGGGGCTTCCCACATGCTAACTCGTTGAATCCTCACAACGCTATAATCCCCATTATACAGGCAAGAAAACCAGGGCATAGCGAGGCTCAGTGACTGCTCACAGTCACAGCCTCACAGTGACCAAGCTGGGATTTGACCTAGACCGTCTGGCTCTAGAGGCCCCACCCTCAACCTGCACCAAACTGCCTGGAATCCAGGGCATTTTCTGATCTCATCACAAAGCCAGACCATGCGTCCCTCATACCCTCTGTTCCAGCCCCCCCAGGCTCTGCCCTTGAACCCCGCACACCTTTGCCCATCCCACCCCATACCCTGACCAGAGGCTCCTTCCAAGAGAGCACAGCTGTATTGTCACAGGATGCCTCTGTCTGCAACTGGCTTGCCCAAACCGCAGAGCCGCAGCACTAAATATGCAAACTATTACGTTAAACTGCTGGGTTCTATAAAGCACATGCTGCCTCTAAAAATGAGATGCATTTGGATCTCAGCCAGGCTTGGCCCACTGATTCATTCCCAACTGGAGATGAATGGAAGACAGAGCAGGTTTTGTTGCCTCCAGACTCAAAAGGTGACTTGTACGGGGAGACTTAACCTTGCAGGTGACAGGGAAACACCGGCTCCCTGGAAGTGCCCACTCCCGGGTTGCTAGACCCAAAGCCCATGGGAGTTGGAGTCCACCCCACGGGGCTGCCTCTCCTCATCATACCCTCTTGAACATGGTGAGACTGAGGCCTGGAAAGAAAAGGAAGCTTGTCCCCATGTCAGAGTCAGCGAGTGGCCAGTCCCAGACTCATTATTCCCAGACCCCAACCCCTCAGATAGCTTTTCCCTAAAAGGAAAAGTCTTCATAATCTTCCGAGGTCAGGCCCGCCTCACAGGCCACTGAGCCACGTCTGCCTCCAACTGCCTGGAGCCTACCTCCTTGTAGGTCCTCAGGTGCCCAGCGACCTCGTAGTAAACCGTCACGGATCCCACAGCCCGGGCCACGGCCACACCTGTCTTGGGGTCGATGTGGAGAATGCTGTTGGCTGAGGAGCTCCAGGTTCCCGAGAGACCTAGAGAGGAACTGTGGGTGTCAGCCCCATTCCCATGGCTGGACACTCTAGCCAAAGCCCGGCTCACTTGGATGATGGCTAGCCTCCTTGCTGGCTGCCGCTACCCCCATGGTGTCTCACTCAGCAGCCTCAGGAGACAGTCACGCTGCCTGCCCCAGTGCTGGTCATGCTCCTGGCTCTGGCCACCTGGAGCCATCAGCTCTCCTACCTTGTTGCACCCACCTTCTACAGGGCTGTGGCCCCCAGCACCTGCTCTCCCTGACTCACACCTCCCTGCCTGGAATCTCCTGACCATCCTGGCATGAAGCTTTACCTGACCCCTGCCAGGGAATGCTCTGGGTGCTGCTGCCAGGCCCTGCCCTCTGTAGCTCCTCCACCAAAGCACAGCCCCCTCCCCATCCCCCGCCGCTTTATCAATTCCTTTTTAGCAAACAGACAGCAGGTGTGAGGCTCACAGCTTTCACCACACAGCACTTCTGAGTTAAAAGCCAATCACGCTATACAGTAAATACAATTAAATGACTCAAAATCACATTCTATTTATAGCAAATTATATCTGTTTTTCCTTAAAGGTAGTATTTCATCTCCTTTTAAAATAAATTTAGTAAGGTAAAAAAAAAAAAGTGGAGACAATTTGAAAATAAAAACTAAACAGTACACATGTTCCACAGATGTATACAGGTTGCCTGGGCATGGCTGAAATTTGGAAGCCATTGATTTAACCCAGGGTTCTTCTTTGGTTAAGTCTCCCAGCCTGTGCTGTCCACTATGGCAGCCACTTCCCACAGAATTCACTAAAACGGTGAATTCAGTTCCTCTGCGGCAGTGGAGATCTGTGTATCTCCTGGCTAGAGGAACTGCATGAGACTATGAAAAGGCAGGATGCCCCACAGGAGCAGAGGATCCCCTGAGCGGCGCTGTTCCAGAAAAGGGCTGGCAAATGCTTTCTGTGAAGGGTGGACATAAGCATTCAGGCTACGCAGCCCATACAAACCCTGCTCTGACCACACAGTCTGGCAGTGGGAGGCACTAACCATACATAAATGCACAGCGCAGCTGAGTGCCAACAAAAATTTACTTGCAGAAAACAGGTACAGGGTGGATCTGGTCTCCGGGCAGCAGTTTGGAAGCACTGCTCCTGAGTATCCTGCAGGTCTCTCACAGGCACCCGTGACTGGCGCTGGGCCCCTACCCAGAGAGCCCTCACCCAGCTTTCCAAATGTCTGTGACTCCAAACACTCCCTTGATCAGGATCTGTCTTACCTTCCAGGCTGGTGAGAACAGTGGCCAGACAGAGCACATCCCCTACCACCAGGGACCCGGACAGCTCTGGGGAGATGGCCTGTAGGACAGGCAGGGGCACGAAGTCCGAGAGGCCCGGGTGCTCTACGTCCCACACACGGAGCAGTGTCAGGCCCACACTGACCGTGCGGACAATGCAGGTGTTGTTGGCGGGGCCCTTCCCAAGCTGCACAAAGTCGTCTCTAGGCACAGGAGAGAAAGGAGGGCTCTCAGTCTCAGGAAAGAAGCCTCCAACTCTCAGAGGGAAAAATGCAGTCCAGGTCCTCTGCTGAGCAAAGCATTCAACTGACTGAAGTCCCAGATGGGGCCCCAATTCAAGACTACCAAGCAGTGGCCCCAGATGAGGGACCACTGCAGGCAGGCAGCACAGGCTTGACCTCTTCACCTGTCACCCCAGAAAGCACACACAGCCTGCAGCCAGGCAGTGATGGCAGCATCATCCCTGTATTCCAGAAAGGAAGCTGAGGCCCCGAGGGGAAAGAGATCCAGAGTGCTTCCTCACGCTCTTCCCACCAGAGCACTGGACATTCTAGAAAGGAACAGGTTGCCTTTACTATGCAACCTGACTGCGGAACGCGGTCTCTGCTCCTTTCCTCCTCTGCAAAACGGGATCATCACATGCCCATGACAGAGGCCTGGTATATTACATGAGGTCAGCGAAGGGGAGGCAGCTGCCACAGGGCAGGTGCTCAGTCAGTGTTGGCAATGGTGGCTTTGGTGCAGAAGTGTGGACTGGGTGGGGTCAGAGTTTGGGTTAGGGATCGTGGCTGCATCCTTGCCTCCATCACACCTCTGACCCTGAGCGCTGACTTGGTCTCTATCAGGTGCTCCTGCCACAAGATGGCCAGAGTAACCTGCAGTGCAGCCAAGAGGCTGGGGGAACAGGGCTCCATTTCCTCCAGAACATGCCCCAGACTGACAGACGGCAATTCTGTGCATACACACAGAGCGCCATGGTTTGCCAGAGGCCCTCATGACCACTCCCTCAGCTGAAGGAAAGCCCTGGAACTTAGGCCATATTGCCCAACGGGATAGGTGTGGGAACAGATTTTTGGACGGTGATCTTCTCACAGGCCCCACAAACGGCAGAGCTGGGGCTAGAACCAGGCCGGATTCTAAACCCTTGACACCTGTCTTTGAATGCCCTCAGCAAGAGGGAAACATATCTGTGACAGGAACTGTGGGCAGCCGAGGCTGAAGGGCCAATCTCTTGTGCCTCAGGGAGCACTCCCTGAAGCTGCCCCACACCCTGCTCCCTCCTTTGGGGACTGATGCCTGTCTGTCTTCCTCTGAGCTGGTCTGTATCCCCCGAGGGCAGTGGTGCTTCCTCGTGGCCCTGCATGGTGCAGCATGCCCACATCTCTTGGAAACCAAAGTAATAAAAATCTTCCTTTAATAGCAGTCCAGCCATTCTGTGTTGCCTATAGTGTCTCTACCAGGTGCCAGATACGACTTCACAGGAGAAATGACCCTCACCCACATCCTACCTGTTAGTGGCAAAGTTGAGGACTGAATTGTGAGCATGGAAGACATCTCCAGAGTTGTCATGGAAGTGGACGGTGAAGGTCACAGTCATTCCTAAAGGCACGGCCACCAGGGCCTCCTTGTTCTGGGTATGCAGGACAGGGCTCATGGAAACCCTCAGGTAGGAAACAGGAGACACCTGGAGGACAACACACAGGTATGATGAGGATTCAGTGCCAGGGACCGGCCTCCAGGAAAACCCGCCTCCCAAGGAGGGGACACCTGCCCCGAGCGGGATGCTCCTCAGGAACAATATGGGGCTGGACTTAGGGGTCCCAAGAAGAGTAAAGGCCACACTCTCTAGAGTGTCCCAACCTGGTGACAAGGTTCTTAACTCCCAACACAGCAGACCGGCACCACTATGAGAAAGCCCACCCAGGAGCGTCCCAGTCCATGATTTTGAAAAATGAGATCGTTATTCACATTGCAAAAGGGCCCCCTGGGCTGCAAATATCCAATTTCTTCAGAGAATCTGGCTCTTGGGGGATTTAAATAAACGACATCCTACTGGATTGCTGGGGCAGCACTAGGCAGGCCACAGCATGCCTGCAGGCCACCAGGGGAAGGAGGGAAATGGGGATTTCTGGAGCCCAAGAACCCAAGCTCCATAAACAGCAGCCTGTTTCTCTGATTCCAGGTGAAAATCTATCCTGGCCCAAAAGCTAGTGCTCCAAAGGTCTGAATTTCTTTGACAAAGTTCAGCAGTGCAGTGTCTGGTATACAGCTAGTGGTCAATACATATTTGCTGAAATAGGATGAGCAGTCAGTCACTTTCACTCATCAAAAACTAGAGCGGGGGGTCTGCTGCCAGGCACCCACTTTGAAACAAAAAGATGTGCATTAATGAAAGAAGCCTGTGACCCAGGAAGAGTCTAAAGATTTGAGTGAGTGTATGTCTTCTGTCATCCAAGTGTTGATGATAAGACATGGAAAGAAAATTCCATTCAGCAAAACCCCAGGACTTGACCCAGGGAGGCCGACAGAGAAAGTCCCATCCCTAAAGAACACAGAATGGCAGAGGGCAGTGCTATGATGTGGCAGAAGGACACTGCCCAAACTAGACAGACCCCAGCTCTCAATCCCCATGCAACCTTGAGCAAGTCACTCCCACTCTGAGCCTCAGTCTCCTTGTCTGGAAAATTGGCCACTTGATTCTCAAAATCGCAGTGGATGTCATGTACTGGTTGTCAGGACTTGCATGGCAGGAAGTGAGCACATCATTCAATGCTTTAAGAACAGACCATGTTCTAGGCACTGGGCTGGCCCAGACAGGAGTTCCACCATGGGTGGTGATAATGTCAGTGCCCAGGCATGGTGGGTGGAGCGCCAGCACTCTAGTCAGGAGATGTGTTGCCAGTCCCAGCTCTGTAACCTTAGGCCAATCATGGACCTTCACTGGGCCTCGTCTATTAAATGAAGTACTTGGAATCAATGATCTTCCAAGGATTTTCAGCTCAGATGACCAGATGCTTTAGCTTTTTAATCTACCTAGGACCTTTGCCCCTGAGTTATTCTTTTTCTTTCCCCCCAGAGGTTTGCTCTTGTTGCTCAAGCCGGAGTGCAATAGTGAGATCTCGGCTCACTGCAATCTCCCTCCACCTCCTGGGTTCAAGCGATTCTCCTGCCTTAGCCTCCTGAAGTAGCTGGGATTACAGGCGCCTGCCGCCACACCTACCTAATTTTTTTGTATTTTCTGTTGAGACAGGGTTTCACCATGCTGGCCAGGTTGGTCTTGAACTCCTGACCTCAGGTGATCCACCCACCTCTGCTTCCCAAAGTGTATTACAGGTGTGAGCTACTGCACTCTGCCACCCCCTGGTTATTCTTAAATTCCTGTGTACAGTTTCTCAGCTGGAAGGTGAATATATTCACTTTTACACCTCAGAGGCATATTACCTCAGTGCTATTGCTTTTACCACTACAAAAAGGAGGAGACTGCAACCCTACCTTTACAGCGACAATGACAGTTTGGTTGGCCCCAAAGGGCTCTTGTGCAATCACTTCGATGGTGGATGTCCCGATCATAGACCCAGACGCTAGAAAGCCCTTCTCATCAACGTGCACGACTGGAACCTTTTCGGGTCCATCCAGGACGCGGTAGCTCAGCGGGGCTGCACCATCCCTTTGGAAAACAAAACAGAACTGTTTTTGTAGATGGCAGCAAGAGTGGGTCTTAGCGAGGGCCCGGATACAATGCCAGAGATCTAGGAGTCTGCAGCTGCCCCTGCCCCCGGGAGAGAAAAAAGACCCAATCTTGGCCCCGCAGCCCTCAGGACCACGTGCTGTCAGTTGTCTGCTGCTTCATCAGTCACCCACAGAAAACTAATTCAGAAATCCAATGGTTCTGAGCAAAGTGTGGCTTCTCACTCTGCCCAGAGCAGCACCTGCCGTGGGTAGGCTAGCAGGGAAGGAGAGACTGTAAGGGCAGTTTCTTTCATCAGCTCTATGGGATAGTTACTGTAAAAGATCGTTTCTGCAGCAAGCTGTTCTCAATTTACTGAAGTAAGGCAGCCTGGCGTAGTGGAGAGGACAGGGCTTTCAGCTGATAGAATCCAGAGCCGATCCTGACATGTCCTGCCGGCAGCTGTGTGCACATTATGTCCCCTCTTCTCTTGGCCTTGACTTCCTTCATAGTGAAAGGTGCACAATGATCATGCCCTCTCCTATTTCTAAGGACTGTCAACAGGATAAAAATGAGCTACCTACTAAGAAAACGGTGAGCAAACTACTGATACTATGCACTCGGTAGGAAGTGCATTACACCATATCTTATACTCTTTTACATATTCATTAATATCATAAAGAAACCCAGGAAGGAAAGGCCTCCAGCTCCCAGGGCTAGTCCCCATCATCTCTCTCCTCCCCAGCCCTACAGATGACTAGGAGCAAATGTTATTGTCTTTGCCTAAACATTCCTCCCCCACCAACCCCTTCCTCTTAACCTGGGGAACTCTTATTCATCCTTCAAGTCCTGCAGCCCGAGCATCTCCATCTAGGACATGCCTCCCCTAAATCCCCAAGGAGATCACCCTTCTTTGGGCTCTGGCTTGAATATTACACCTTGCTTTCTAATAGCCTTCTCCTGCTACCCTCCTCCGGAGCACCCTATGTCACCCATATCTGTGTTCCTGGAGCCCAGCATGGAGTCTGGCATTTTGTTACTTTTGGCTGAATGAAAACATGAATGTGTTTCATGCAACACATAAGTGTCCTATGGCCCCTGGACTCCCCCGCTTGGCAACTGCTGTTCAAATGCAAGCCACTGTTAAGAAAGGCATCCCTGGGGCTAGGTACAGTGGCTCACGCCTGTAATCCCAGCACTTTGGGAGGTTGAGGAGGGTGGATCATGAGGTCAGGAGTTTGAGACCAGCCTGGCCAACATAGTGAAACCCCATCTCTACTAAAAAAATACAAAAATTTAGCTGGGCATGGTGGCAAGTGCCTGTAGTCCCAGCTACTTGGGAGGCTGAGGCAGGAGAATTGCTTGAACC
>NW_016107647.1:334419-377420 GCF_001604975.1 Cebus imitator
AAAAAAAAAAAAAAAAAAAAAAAAAAAAGCATCCCCTTGGAATCAAAGGTAGAAATTATGTTTGCAGACAGGCTTTAAACAGCTCTTCCCAAGTGTTACTGTGTGGCCCCGTTGTCTGGGGATCTCCTTAGAGTGCAGCTTCTCCCTGGGCAGGTCTGGGGTGGAGCCTGAGAGCTGTATCTCCTCCTCCCAGTGATGCTGATGCTTCTGGCTCATGGGCTACACCCCGAGTGGCAAGTCTTGAAAACACAGAGGCATCTGAAACACAACACTTCTAAGCTGGTGCTTTTTTCCCTTTTAAAAATTGAATTTTAGTAGCTAGCATGAAAATGTTTCTAGGCTACAGGGAGGAAAAGGAGTCTCATGGTGAGAAGTGGTTTTAAGAAGCAGAGAAGCTCCACAGAGAAGAGAAGGAACAGGCAGAGGCCTCACCCATTCAAAGCACAGCACGAGAAAACCTCCCTGAAAACACCCATGTCTCCTGACAGTGTTGACACACAGGCTGTCAGATGCAAGCACAGCCTCATAGCTTTGCTGGAAACAAGAGTTGAGTCACGTACCTGTTTGTCTGCAGCTTTATATATGAGTTGGGTGACATTAATATTTGTTCTGCTTCTACTTCAGGGTTGAGCAGCTGCAGCTTCTCAAACACCTGCAAGAGAGGGCAAGTTTCACTTCCGATGGGGCACTGGAGTCACCTCCAGGCCAGGTGTCTGCTTCTATCCTAGCATCAAGAACTGAGGAGGGGAGCAGAGATGAGAAAAGCAGCCTTCTTGCCTGTCAGGACACTGGTGGCATGATGGGAAGGGCTGACCTTTAAGAGGCCAAAGGTGTAGCCGGGTGCAGCAGCTCAGCCTAGGCAACACAGCAAACCCCCAGTCTCTACAAAATAATTTTAAGTCAGCCAGGGATGGTAGTGTGCAACTGTAGTCCTAGCTACTTGGGAGGCTAAGGCTTGCACTCCAGCCTCAGTGACAGAGACCCTATCTAAAAAAAAAAAAAAAAAAAAAAAGAGGCCAAAGGCAGGCAGGCTCATGTTCGTGCAGCCTAATGGAAGTTCCTTCAGGGAGCCTGGAAACACAGGCCTCTCCCTCTGTACCCAGTGAAAGAGAACTTTACCTGCCAGGACGCGAGCTCAGAGGGGTAGCACGCACAACTCCAGTGCTGGGGTCTTGCTCAGGATAACTCTGCCAGGACTGAGCCTGGGCAAGGAGCCACCTAACTGCTCCTTCCTCTCACAGAGACATCTTGTTCCTCACTACCACCGACTCAGAACACCCTGTTCCACCTCTCAGGCCCCTCTGGCTACGTTCTTGCAGGATCCACACAGACACATGCAGGGGCCTGGCGAGGAGCTCAGTCTAACAGATGATCAGCCTCATGATGTCGGCTCAGATCTGATCCTGGGAAGCCCAGGTGCTCTGAGGCCCTGGTGGCTCCTCAAGCCCATGGCCACGACACCTACGTGAGAACTCCAGACCTCTTCTCTGCAAGACTTCAGATGTGTCCACCATCTGTATAGGTCCCCTCTCTAAGGCCCCTTGGGGCTGTTGCCTCCTTGGCCTCCCAGCCTGACCCAGAGGCAGTCACTCACTGGCAGGTAAAGCTGTACCCTGAGCTCCCCACTGGCCTCTGAGCAGATCAGCTGGATGCGCCTCGGGACAGAGCCCTGGGCCTATGGCCGATATCATTAGATCTGATGGGTAAGTCTCCAAATGAAACTGGCCTGATTCTGTTCCTCCCAGCTCCTCTGTGCTCTGTCCGCATAAGCCTAGATTTCCTTGTGTGTAACATGGTCCACAACTAACCTCCTCTCCATGCCTGTCTTGAGAGTTGTGGGGTCCATATGAGGTGCTGGGAGGGACAGCACTTCCCAAATGGTGAGAAACAACAGGGAGTAGTGGGGCCTGTGGCAAACTGGAGAGCGCATCTCTAATAGAGTTGAGGTTGCTTCTCATCATCTGCTGATTTTGCTGTGGCAGACACTGTATCTTTAGGACACACTGCATCTTAGATTTTTACGTAGAATCTTCCTCTCTTTACATGACAGCAAGTAAAAGCTGTCTCAAAGGCCTGGATGAGCCAAATAAAACACATGTGTAGGCTGGATCCAAATTCCCTAGTTTCTGATTTACTCAAACTCCACCTGCTGTCACATAGGAAAATAGAGGCACAGAGCTGTTAAGTGACCCAACTGAGATCACAGAATTTAGAAGCTGCAAAGCCCTGACTTTAATTCCAAGATAGGCTCCAGAACTTACTTCCTTCTAACAAAGAAAAACATGTATTTGGTGTGTGTAGGGGTGTTGTGTGTATCTCTATGTGTGTCTGTATATATGTGTATGTACACATATGTGTCTCCATGTATGTCCATGTATAATGTGTGTGTGCAGGCAGGGGTGAGGGGTTGGCAAATAGGTGGGTTTTTGGTTTTTGTGGGTGTTTCTTTATTGAAAAATTTGCTTCTTTTCACCGATCAGGCACGTGCTTGAGTTAGACAGTTTATTTCTTCTTGAGGCAGAGACAGTTTCTTATCTCAGGACATGTGGGGGATATTTTTTGTTTTTCTTCACAGCTTAGGAGGACCCAGGGGGTTACTGAGGTCCAAAGGAGCAGAATGAAGCCCTTGAAGACAAAAATGCTCTTCAGAGCCAACTTGCCAAGTCCCCACCTTGCAGAGGGGCCCAGAGGGGCAGGAACTCATCCAGAGCCCATCCTGTAAGTAGCAGGGACAGGCTGGACACAGACCCAGGGCTGTACCCCAGGCAGAAGAGCCACTGGACTCAGTCCTGACCCCATGGCTCTGAATAAGGCCCTTCCCTCTCTGAGGCTGTTTTCCAAATGCAGACAGGCCTGTTTCCCCAGGCCTCTTGAGACCACCCCTCACTCACCCTGTGACCTTGACCCTCCCTGCCTCAGGGGCATCATCAGCAGGTGGCAGCCCCTGCCCCGCCCTGCCCCACAGGCTTCACCTGAGGGCCAGAGGTGGCAATACTGAAAAGCGTGCAAGGGCACCCCAGCCTCTGTTGGGTGCTCTATGCATGTTAAATAAACACAGATAATTAAATTAACGGCTACTCAGACACAGTGAGCCCCAAGCTCAGAATTCTTTGCTCTTTTTGCCACAGATCAAGTGAGTTCCCACCGCCAGGTCTTTGCCAGCCTCTCCCATCCTGTGAAGCCTTCACTTGGCCCCAGCTCTGGGCTCCAACAGCACCAGTCACACCCGGACCCTCACCCCACTGCGATGGGCCACTGTCACCCCCACAAACTGAGAGCTTCTCAGGCCTCCCCCAGTTCCTGCCCACTTCCCCTCCCCCTGCCCTGTTGCCTGTCCACCTGCCTACCTGGACTTGGATCTCATCCGAGAGTTCTCTGGCCAGGCCATACAGCTGCCCTGAGGTGGGGTCCACAGCCTTGACCACTACCCTCAGCCCGGTCCGGCCTTTTACCCGGCCAAGCACGTTCATGGCAAAGTTGTACTGTGATGGGAGTCGGATCAACGCCTGGGAAGACATCAAACACGTTTTCAGGGGTGAGGCCCGGGTCTCTGTGTCCTCAAAAAGGTAGAGCTGGACAGCAGCCCCAGATCCCCCAGCCCTCCAGTCCTGGCAGCTATAGGCCTGTTCTCAAGGGCCCTGCCTTCCTGCCTGGGTTGGGTTTGCTGACCCCAGAGCTGTGCAGACATGGCTTCCCCAGCATGGGCACATGGGCCCTGCCCTGCCTGCATCGCATGATGTGCACAGATGTGTCTGAAAAACACTAGGCCCACCCACATAAGCCAGGGATCTTCATGACAGGATGTCCCTCAGCCTTCAGTGCGTGTAGGTCACCTAGAGCTATGCTGGGTTTTGCAGTGTGTCCCCACAGACTGCTCTGTTTTGGGATATCTGTTAATAAGTCTCATTGCCTGTGCTCCATGGGAGCAATCTGGGGGAGCTCCCAGCCACCAGGGACAGGACCCTGTTCCCACTGGGTAGGGTGGGGAGGCATTCATCCTATACTAGATGAGCTTCGGGTACCCTCTTTCCATGCCTCCATCCCCACTGTCCCTGGATCAGACAGGAAGTAACCTTTCAAGCCACCATCTGCTTGAGTCCTGTGTGCCCAAGGCCCACCTGGGTTTGAGTCTGGAGTGGCAGGGGCGGGTGCCCAGTCCCATTTCCCCACTGGCTTGCTTGGCAACCCTGGGCAAGTCCCTTCCTGTTTCTAGCCTCAGTTAACACAAAAAGGGACTTGGTAGGTTCTCCACGGCACCTTCCAGCTCTGACATCTCAGGAGGAGCCAGGGCCCCTCGCTGGGCTAAGGGAAGGGGAGTTTGGCCTCTGGGATAAACCAGGAGACACCAAGGGCTACAAGGCATCATCTCAGAAAATGGTCAGAAGCTGCAGACTCTGATCTCTCAGGACTTCTGTGACTTCCCCACACGACCACTTCTGTTAGGAGAGCTACCTACTCACCCCATCTGCGTGGTTAGCGCTTGGGACAAGGAAGTCCCGATGAGCCTCGGGAGAGGGCAGAAAGTGGGAGGGCCTCTGTGGGTGTGAGGGTGGGGACTTCCTCTGAGACAATGTGGTGGGAACCCTCTCTGCCCCTCAGGGTGCTGGTCTGGGATGGGGTGGGGGTGGGCTCTGGGCAGGTGGTTACCTACCTCATGGTGCCACCCTCGGAGATCCAGGACATCCCTCTTGGTGACAGACCAGTGGAAGGTCAGGCCTGGCACGGCATTGCCAAAGGAGAAAGGGTTCTGGTGGTTGGTGATGCCGGTGACATAGACAGGCATCTAGGAGAAGTCAGGCCTGGTGACTAGTGGGTCCCAGCACTGGGAATGTCCCCAGAAGCTCTGCTGCCTCCTTCAAGCAGTGGAGCTGTACCCAATTCTTCCCCAACCAGAGAAGGGCACGGCACAGGTTCGGGGGTTTGGATGAAATACCAAATGAGCAAACCAGAGGCGGGACTGTTTTCCCCACGTGGCCCTCCCCTGTAGCGGGCTGCGCCTCCGCATGGCCGAGACTCATCCCTGGAGCTCTAGGAGGCTGGGGGTTCCCCAGCAGCACAGCTCGTGCTGCCCCACACTGCTGGTTCCTCCGGGACCCTCTCTCCTAATTGAGCCGGGGTCTCTGCTCACAAGGCACACGTAGGTGGAGTGCCTGGCTCCTTCAGTCTCTATTTGCCAAGTTAGCCTGAGGGCACAGGTGGAACCAAGACAGCAAAAGGCCACAGCAGGTACTGTGCCAGGCTGCCCAGTCCACTCCCAGTGCCACTACTTCCTAGCTGTGTGGCCCTGGGCACGGGTCTTAAGCTTTCTGTGTGTTCAATTGCTCATCTGTGACATGATAAGGGGATGGTTCTGACACCAGCCTCCCAGGGCTATTATGAACACCAAACGGATTAATGTCTAAGACAGCACGGAGTGGAACAAGTGCCATAGTCACTGTGCTCCTGTTAGGAGCCTGGTGCTATTGGGAAGGTGACAGGCTAGCAGGAAGCAGGCCTTCATCAGTGACTGCCAGAGAGCAACAAAGGGTGTCTCCCTGGATGGGGACAGGTGGGAAATAGGCATAGCACCCCTAGATACCCAGGCCAAGCAGATGGAGGAGGTGGAGAAGCGCTCTATTCCAGCAGTGGCTCTTTAGGAACCAGGATTCAGGGCCCAGGAGATCCCCTCACCTGAGTGCCCGTCCTCATCCGCGTGATGGGGGCGCGGATCCTCACAGCCCGTAGCAGCAGCACCTCTACCTGCACGAGGTCCTGGGGAAAGAGCATGGTGGTCAGGTGCAGGGCACGGGGATGCTGTCCTAGCCCCAGATGTTTCAGGAAGGGACACCTCTAGGGAACGAGGCTGTGGCTCAGAGTCCGTGGTGAGGAGGCCCCTCGGGATGCCTAGCACCATGCTCCTCTGCCCAGGGAGGCCTGGCTTTGTGGCCGCCTCACCCCACATGGGCCAGCCAGTCCCAGCCCGATCCCCTGAGGCCGCTGCCCTGTCTGATCCAGCTGTTTCAGGTCAGTACTGCAGACCTGGGGCCAGGGACTGGTGCCTGCTTTTCCTTAGGCCCAGTGGCCCTCACATGACAGGTCTCCAGACCCTCCCAACCCCAAATCCAGCCTGCCTGTCTCTGACTGAGCAGGGTACAGGGACAAATGCAGGAGCGCTGTAGAGTCTGATCAGACCTTACAATCTCCTTCATTCTGAACTCCACACTCCTATTAATCTGGCCAAAGACTAACTGGCTTCTTCCTAGTGCTGCTGAGTCACGCTGAACTGAGGCTGTTAAAACCCTTAGGCCCTTTGACATGTGCTCATGCTGAGCCCACCTTATGAGCCTCATGACTTGGGCTAATGCTTGGTACATAGTAGGTGCTTGATAAGCACTCATTCCCCTCCTTTCACTCATCCTTCTGTTCCATCTCCTTCTGTTAGTCCTGGCCTACCCCGTGGCCTTGGGGTGCTTGTTGTGTGACCTGGATTGGACAGATGGAACTGGAAGCATCTGACCAGAGTCACATTCCAGACGTGGACAAGGGGGTCACAGATGACGCCCCAGCCTGCCTGGGCTAAAGAAGATGCCTTTCAGATAGGGCTGGTGGTGCAGCCCCTCTACCTGCCAAGGACCACTGGGGCCTTTCCCTAGTACCTCCCCAACCTGCCAGATGGGGGACCTAGAGGGGAGGGTGCCCACCCAGCAAGGTTAGACCACAAAGACAAGGAATATGAAGGGCCCCTCTGGTTGAATTTCTAGCCAGCTGCCCTTTATCTACACCCTCAGGAGGAAAAAAATTGGCCAGTTCCTGAGACCGCAATCCTCTTTAGAGAAAAAAAACAGAGGGCCTCCTGTGGTCCTGAATATGATGCTCCAGGAAGCCCATCTGAACCCTGCCCCATCCCCAGGATAGGTTTTAACGTCCCTAAGCTTTCTCTGTCTTCAGAAATGACACACTGGGAAAAGGAGTAAATCAATGAATTCAATGATGGATCAAAGTCAGTCTCTGAGAACAAGGACTTCCCTGCATCCCCTCTAGGGCGGTGTGCTCGCCAGCTCCGGGGGTGCTGTGTTTACAGGCTCTGAACTCAGGAGTGCACACACTGCATCCAGGGGACCTAGTTCTCATGAGGAATGGGATAACTGACTCTGAAGTAGGTTTCTGTCCACAGTTGCATTACACATCACAGAAGGCTCTTCTTACAGACCAGGTTTCTGGCGCAGCTGTGAGCAGAACCCCAAAGCAGCCTTCCCTGAGATGTTTCTGCAAGTCACTGCTGGCGAAGGAGGTCAAGGAAAATGCAAGGGCCCTGATTTTAGCCCTAATCCTCAAGAGGAGTCAAAGAGATGAAGGCAAAGTGCTCAGAGCAGCATTTGCCCTCACCACGATTGCCATCATCCTCCATTGGAAGGACCCTTTGGGACGGGGCGGTGCGGGGGAGGTTGCCGAATACCGTCCTGTAAGGAGCAGCGGGAAGGACTAGGAGACTCAGCCTGGAGAACAGCAACCTCTGGGGGTCTGGGGGCTCCCATATTGGCAGGGCTGTCTTGCATCGGGGTCCTTGGCAGGGACTGCACACCCAGGAGGCAGAGGCAGCACCCTTACAGAGGGGTTGTCCTCAGAGGTAGAATCCAAACACAGTAAAGAGGCTTCTGTCCCAGGCACAGCTGTCCGGGGAAGCAGTGGGCCCATCACCAGAGCTGGCCGTCCCAGGGGGTTTGGATAGTGCCAGTCTCCAATAGCACTTCTGTTACCTGAGAGATGATGACCACCTTGCCGGTCTCTGCATCCACTGCCTGCACGAGCCCCGATACAGTGCCATTTCCGACAGCAAGGCCTCGTACCAGCCCGGCAGCGCTCACCAGCGCAACGCTCTCGTTGCTGATGGAGAAAAGGATGTTGGACTGAGGCTGGGGGCCTCCCTCGGAAGTGACCTGAGCAGGGAGGGAACAGGGACGCATCAGTGCCTGTCATGCCAGGCAGCCTGCATCTCCCACTAGGAGAGCCAGGGCCCCCAGTGCAGGCAGCTTCTGCCTTCTCCCAGTCACTGCATGCAGGGCCAGAGGTGGCGTGCCTGGAACCAGGTGGTGGCCTGCACTGGGGCTGGAGCAGGACATGGCCTCTTGGCTCTTACCTGCATTGTAGCCCCGATAAGCAGTGTCACCTTCCTGGGCATCAGCCTGAACGGGGGAAAGACCTGTGGGGAGACACAGGAGAGAAAGGACTGCTGTACCCCAAGCTTGCAGCATGAAGCATAACTTCCACGCTACATGTTTCATGAGAGAAAGACTTGGGGCATGGACATCCACCCCTCTGTGAGCAGTGACCAGCAGGGCCCAGGGTCCCAGGCCAATGCTGGGGGCTGTCTCTCAGCCATTGGTCGAGGCTCCCTGGTTCTCTGGGGTTTGTTCTGCTGTTTGTGACTGTGCTTCACTTTCCCTAGATGATAAATCCCACAAGCTTGGAGGGAAGGCAGCTGAGCCATCCCCTCAGAGCAGCGGTTCTCAGTGTGTGGTCGCTGTCCAGCAATGTCAGCAGCACCTGGGGACACATTAGCAATGCATACCCTCCAGCCACCTGGCCTACACAGCCAGAGGTGGCCCCACTGTCTGCATCCTAGCATGCTCTCCGGGTTAGCCTGGGAGGAGACCAGGGATGCCAGTGCCACTCTGTGGAGCAGG
The DNA here is from genome assembly GCF_001604975.1 of Cebus imitator. Lineage (NCBI taxonomy): Eukaryota > Metazoa > Chordata > Mammalia > Primates > Cebidae > Cebus > Cebus imitator. The sequence goes on from NW_016107647.1 coordinate 343,083, forward strand.
CAAAGCCCCCACCTCACCTGCTCCTCCTGTAACCTCTACAAGTGCCCACCTGGCAGGAGTAGGTGAGTGAGTGCAGGGTTGGCCAGGGTGCTATTTGTGCGGGAGTATCAGTCTCTGCAGCTATGCTACTGATGGGCAGAAACAGTGAAATCCCATCTTTACTAAAAATACAAAAAAATTAGCTGGGCTTGGTGGCGGGTGCCTGTAATCTTAGCTATTTAGGAGGCTGACGCAGAAGAATCCCTTGAACCCAGAAGGCAGAGGTTGCAATGAGCCAAGATTGCATCAATCACTGTACTCCAGCCTGGGCAACAAGAGCGAAACTCCATCTCCAAAAAAAAAAAAAAGAAAAGAAAAAGGAATGAATTTTTCATCACCAGGAGAAGACAGATATATATCCATCTAGAGACATAGATGGCACCCACCTGCTTTGAATCACAGATTAATGACGCTCACCAGCCCCCGCATGGCCCAGACACAGGGAGGATGCTTGCAGGGCTGATTTAACGTTGCTTTTGTGAATAGACTTGGAATGATGCCTTGGCCACAACTACTGTAGCCTGTGGCTACAGTAGGGCTCCTGTCACAACCTAACACCCCAAGACAGCCCCAGACCACATACAAAGCCAGTGCGGGGACCTCAGAGCTCCCCTCATCCAGGAATCACCTACTTCAGGAGTTCCCTTTATGACACCTCTGCTCGCACAGCCCCCATGATAGGCGCCCACTGCCCTCGGAGCACCTGTTCTAAGGCTCAGAGCCAATGGTTAAGGAGTTCTTCCACACATGAGCCAGTATCTGTCTAAGCTTCCGCCCAGTCAGTGCTTTCTGGGAATGGTCCTGATATGTCCCCTTGCCATGTGATGAGGCACAGCCCTTCTCTGAGCCACACAGTCCCCTCATGTCACAGAGGAAAAAGTAAAGTCACTTGGCCCCCTCCCTCCGGTTCTGCCAGTCTAATTTTGCTGCCTCCAAGATCCTGGAGCTAGTGACAGCTACCTTTTGATGAGCGAACATTGCTGGACACAGATTTTTATATGGCTTCTCCACAGTAGCTTTCTGAACTGTGACAAAAATTCCCAGCCTATCACTATACAGACACCTCCAACCCCCAGCACTGAGCAAATCCCACGTGGTGTGGGAAGAACCCTCTTACTTCAATCTGTTGTGGGGCTGAGGTGATTCTCTGTCCGGCTTTATCGGTCACACTTGCGGTTAAACTGGTCTGGCCAATGGCCATGCCGTGGACAAGAAATGTGGCGGTGTAGTTGTCAAGGGCTTCATCGAGTGCCCTGAAACAGAGGGAAGGGCTGGGACTTCTCTGAGACCAACCCGTGGGAAAAGCTGCAGCTGGGGTCAGCACAGTCTCTGAGGTGCCTTCCTCTGACCCCCAGGAGGACTCACACCAATGTGACGATCGGGGAGGCTGCTCGGAGCTTCAGGTCCATGAAGGGGAAGTATTTGGCCAGGAAGGGCTTCCTGTGCAAGTCCAGCACACGGATGTATGCCTTCACTGTCTTCCCAATCTCCACCTGCATCATGGGGACAGAGGTTCAAGGGTGGCCTCCAAAAGACCAATCCTACCATCTGTGGTGCCCCAGGACTTTCTGAGATGGCGTCACCAACCTCACCCCACAGACCTGGGAATCAGGAGAGTCACCCAGTTTGACCTCTGGACCATCAGCCAGTCAGCAAATGAAAATTGATGAGGGGAACCTTGGGGATACTTAGAGGCATAAATTCCACTCCCTACTCTTAAATAACTAATACACTAATTAGGGAGATAAGACACTGCTTAGAATAGCAGCATCCAGTAGAACCTCAATAAAGGCTCACTGATTGAACAGCTCACACCTGGTAGTGTTTAACACAGTAAGAACCTTAGGAAATGGGAGTCAGAAATATACAGTAAAGAAACAGACAATTAGCAAACAGCAGTGGAAATAAGGTTACAGGAGGAGTTTGTGAGGCAGGGTAGAGCATATTAGCTTCTTAAGGCACCTAAGCCGCCTGAACACTCCCATTTTAATTACCAGCCCTTCTATCCACTCAGGAACCTGACCACAACCCTATGGAAGCCCAGCTTCAGTCACCTCAGATATTTGGAGTAATAAAAATTCCCTATCGACGTGAAAGATAAACCGAGATCTCTTCCTTGGTCTCTTTTTTCAATGGCATTTGGCACAAGTGAGTTGTACTCATTTGCCACTGAAACCCAAGAACCCAAAACCTATATTCTGGGAAGAAAATCCACGCTCAGCAAGGCATGTGCCTGGCTGACTAATAACCTACACCAGCCAGAAGACATGAATTCTCAGGTCATGGCTAATTTAGAGGCAACTTCAAGCAGTTGCATGGGGATGTCACCTGGGATGAAGTCCCTTATTGAAAGGACTCTGCACCCTCCACAGGGAGCAAAGGAGATGGGAGACAGTTCTGCAAGCTTACAGGGGAGGGATGCAGACCCCAGGAGCAAAAGCAATGGTCATGGGGAACATTCCTCCCATAGCCACCTCCCTCCTAGTTCCTGCAGGTCAGCTGAGGGGGCCCCGTCAAGAAGCTTCCACTGACCTTGTCAACCACACGGATGTACAGCTCCTGAATGTCCGACACGTAAATGACAGCCTTGGCTGGGGCCGGGAAGACAAGGCACAAGTCATGGATCATGATGGTGGATGAGCCCGGGAGCAAAGGGTGCACCTGCAAGATCGGGGCGGGGGTAGAGGGGCGGGTACTGGGTTATGCGGCTGCAGGACCCTCCTCTTCTGCGGTCTGTGAGCAGTGCCTCGCCCTCAGCACCAGCCTATTACCTAATGGGATGCCAGTGGCAGAGCCCACCAGGCTAGCACTGGGAAGCAGTGGACGGGGAAATTCTACCCCAAATAGTGCCCTGCCCACCTCTAGGCATGAGCCCCACTGCTGGCCAGGGGATGGGCTTGGGATGTAACACGTTAATGCCGGGCTAGATCTCACAGAGCATCGATCTCCACTTTGCATATTTTACAAAGAAAGGAAAATGGAAGCTGCTCCAAGGGGGGCAATGAGCAGCTATGGGAGGCGCACCAACCTGAGGGCAGAGTGAGGATGCAGTCCCAGGATACCACATCCTGAGCTGGCCATCTGTCGCTGCAGCCCTTGTGAAACCACAGGTCAGGGGCTGGCAGAAATGAGGCAGATGCTTTCCATTAGCAGTTGCACAGGAAGTCCCAAACAGACTGACTTAACTGTAGGGGCTGGGAGTGGCCGGCAAAGCCACCCCAGGGTGAGCTCTGTACAGCTCGTGCATCTCACGCATCTTTGTGTCTCATCACAGCCCCAGCTCTGTGTGAAGCAGTGACTGCCAAGGCGTTGTGTGTGAATGAACAAATTCATTCACACACAACTAGTGTTTTCCAGCTTTTTCACTGCCAAAGACCCTTTTAACATTTATTTATTTTATTATTTTTAGAGGTAAGGTCTCACTCTGTCCCCAAGGCTGGAGTGCAGTGATGGGATCACAGCTCACTACAACCTCGAACTTCTGGGCTGAAGGCAAGAGCCCACCTTTTAATCCTTTTCTCTCTACCCACTTTTAGGAATTCTACCTTCAAGACTCTCTCCCCAAGAAAGTGCATCACAATCACTCTTTCATGCTGCAAAAGATAGGCATTCACACATGTACCGTGTCTGTTTACGATGGACTTCACACAGCTTGTCTTGCTGCTTAGGCGTGTGTTTCCCCCTGGAGGGGTCCTGGAGCTGGGCAGCCAGGGACAGGCCATGGAGCTGGTGGCTGAGTCCACCTGGTTGCCCCACTCCTCTATCTGGGCCTGGCTTTGTTGCTTGTTCTTTGTGGTCTCATATGCACGGGGTGGGGAGGAAGGGGTTTTAAAGTAAGCACTTCAGAGTTTGCAAAGCTAGAGTTTCAATATTAAGAACCTACTAAAAAATAATAAGAAGAAGAAGAGTAAGAATGAGGTTTCTGACTCAAAGGAGACAACCAAACAGGACCACATCACACCCAGGTGAAAACCCTTCAACAGCTGCCCAGTGCTCTGAGAATGAGCCCAAAGCCTTAGCATGCCCTGTAAAGTCTGGAATGGCCAGGCCCCTGCCTCTGCTCCAGATTCCACGCACATCACACTCCACCATGCTTATGCTTATGCTTATGCTTATGCTCCAGCCATGGGGGCCTTCTCTCCCACTCACACAGCCAGCTAGCTGCTACCTGCCTGCCTGCCTCCTGGCCTCACAGCCCACCTTAAAGACCTGGACTCTTTCCCCAGCCTCCACCTGCTGGCTCCAAGTCATCCTTCAGGCACAGGTCCAGGGCCCTTCCTCAGAACAGTCTTCCCTCATCCAGGTCAGCTCCTCCAGCGCCTCTGCTCCCTTTTCCAGGGGGCTGGACTTACTACATGCCATAAGTGTTGATGGCCCCACAGTGCACTTGGCCTTTCGCTCCAGGCTGTCCCCAGCACTCACTCCTCAGGACTCAGTCCCACATTTGGTACTGCCTAGCTCCCTATGCACGTCTTGAACGGATGAAGATCCAGGGCCGTTGCTCTAAGTAATTCTAGATAAGGTCATGGAATCTGATGCTGCAGCCAGTTCGGCTTTACAAGTAAAACCAGCTTTGATAAGACTCGGAAATTTTGAAAATCGCCTGCAAACCTCATGAATCTTCACTTATTTGGAAAGTGCTGATTCTGGTTCAACCTCTTCAATGTACAAATGAGGAAACTGGGGCCCAGATGATGGGACAGGGATGTGGTTTTGAAAAGGCAGAGCTGGGGATAGAACCAGATACCTCAACTCCCAGTTTAGGGTCCTCCCCCAACTCTCCACTTCCCAGGGGAATGGGGCTGGATGTCTCCTACAGCCAGAATGGAACTGGGGGACTGGGGAGGCAGAGAGTGGACAAAAGCGAAGGCCAAGCTGAGAAAGGCCCAGGCCCATGGCTGCTGGGGGCATGGAGGATCAATAAGCTGGCCTGAGCTGCACACACGACCCGTGTAATGAGTACATCAATACAGACAAAAGCATGTCTGGGTTATTCCACATAATGACTTACAGTAGATTAATAAAGATCCCAGAATGAACGTCATGCTTATACTCCAAAACAATAGCTTTGTGACTCAAGCCATCGCCACATGAGCCTGGTGTCAATATGGGCTGCGGAGCGGGGTCCAGGAACCATCAGGTCTCTGGTTTTGCTGGGGCTGATTCTCCCCAGGTTATTACATTTCTCTCAAAGAAAACTCAATGAAAAATTACAGAGAGTAATAACTTTGAGAACCCAAATTAAGGCTCCAACCTGAAACTCCTACAAAAGTTACTGTTGTCAGGAGTGGGCAGGAATTTCTTCAGAATGTGAAGAAATTCCATGGTACTCCGACTGCGGAACCCCACGCAGGGAAACACAGGGCAATGCAGAGAAGGGCTTTTTCTATTTTTCTTCTTCTTCTTCTTCAGAATAATCTTGCACATTTTAAACAAAGACATAAAATGGCAGTAGGGAAATCAATTGCTCTTCCACTTGATTTCCCAGGGGATGGACATCTGGCCATCATCTCAAAGCCTGGCCTGCCCCTCAGGCTGGTGCACAGTGGCTAAATGCACCCCACAGTGATGCTGTAATGGGGCATCCACCAGGCCACCCTGGAGGCTTGGTTAATGGAGGGCACTTGGCTGCTAGCTGGTGGCAGAGCGGGACCTGCACTCACTCCTAACTGCACTGTACATGCAGCTCACACCACACAGCTTCTCTGTGCATTCTGGACACACCTGCTTCCTGATTGACACATGGGAGAACGTTTGCAAGGAGAAGGAGGTGGTGGTTACCCATGCCCAAAATGAATTCTAATTTCTAAGTGTTGAAGGTGCCACTTAAGAACATCGTGAAACACTGAGCCAAGGGGAAAGTCCTGTCATCGAGTCAGAGATGACGAATGCGTCATTGCTCATTAAGACGCTGAGTGCAGCCAGAGGCAGCTCTGCGCACGTGGGGGCTGAAACTGTCACATACCTCAGAGCTTGCCAGGCCCCACGGCTCTGCCTGCATCATCTCAGCCCCCACTTCCTGGAGCCCTGATCACATTTTAGTCTTGTCCCTGACAGGTGGTGACTGCAGGGGAGAAGGGACCCTGCAGCTATTTCTGAACATCACCGGAGTCATCGGCTTCCATTTCCTGCAGGCTGTTTGTCAATGTCACGTGATGGGCCAGACAGTGGCATGTGAGTGTGCCCCTATTACCCACCCTCAAGGCCAGCAGGGAGGACCTAAGCTCACACGAAAATCACAGGTAGTGTGGCCCTGGCCTGGGCGCTGGATGACACTTCACACAGGGACGCGATCAGCTCAATGACCTTCCCGAGGGCGAGGGCTGGGGACGTGCACCACTGTCCACAGATCACTCTCAGGGAAACGGAGGATGCACCTGACTTCAGACCCCACAGCTGCCACCCACTTCCCCCTCATCCTGGATATGTGTCCTCGCCTGAACAAAGGCTCCATGACTGGCTGCACCTCAAAGGACCCAGGAGATGGAGAGACACAACTGCGGTTCACAGGACCCAGGAGATGGAGAGACATAGCCGCAGCTCATAGGAGCCGCCTCCAACCCTGCTTCATTCCCTCCTGAATCCGCAGCACCCCGCACAGCACAGCACCTGGCACACGATAGGCACTCCTGCATCACTGAGTGCACGAGTTAATGAAACGTGTAAAGCGCCTAGCAGTTTCCCTCCCCTGCTCTGGTCATCTCATGGGTTCTGCCTGGAGGACTTGTTTGAAATGTAAAGAATTGTTGAGAAGAAGGAAACCCTAGGTTTAAATAGGATAAACACGCCTATGTGCAAACCAGCCGAAAACAAAATAAAGACCCTAATAGAGCATTGTGGGGCTGTGTGAGCAGAATTCATCACAGCCCTGCAAAGCCCACACCCATTGTGTGGGCATAAAAACCTTCACAGGACCCCTGCTGTGTGAGCCCGAGAGCCCCTCAGAGATACTCCGAAGCCACACATGCCCACAAGCCATCCTTGCGTTCCAAATGTTTATCAATAAGAAGGAAAGAAACCCTTTCTGTGAGCTAACTGGGGAGTGCTGGGGGCTTATCTGTCTCTGTGTTGCTGCTCAGCAGCTGGAAAAAGCCACAGCCACACGTAGACATCCCTCAGAAACAGCCGCCTGCAACCATTTCTGAAGCAACCAGGACCTGCTGCTGACGTCACTGCTCCCTGGAAAATTCCTCCCCTAAGCTTCCGAAGAGACCAGAGGAACCAGGGCCTGATTTCCACTTGGAGTTGCGAGGATCTTTGGCATAAGCCCAAAATGAAGGGAGGCGAAGACCCCAGTGGGCAGGCTACCTCCATGTAAGGAAACTTCTGGACCAGAGCAGTTCACAAGGCCTGCTGTATGGGCTGCTGTTTGCCATAAGGGAGATTCGTTCCGGGTCCTGCCTGCAATTGGCACTCTGTGCCACTCAACTAGCCCAGGGGCCAGTCTATAATCCAGAGAGAGTGCCACAGCTCTCCTGTGGCCATCTGTAAAACAGAACTGCAGAGGCACTCTTAGAATTGCAGCATTTTAGGATTCAACAGGGGTTTAAAGGTCTCCCGGGGAGACTTGGCTCCCATGCTGGAAACCCACCTTGAGTCTTTAACACAAGCGTCCCAGCTTCTGCTCAAATGCCTCCAGAGACAGGGAGCTCACTAGAGACACAGCCTAGTCCATCACCGACCTCTAGGAACTCACAAGTCCACCCTCAAGGCTTGCAAAAAATGATAGGTGCAAGGTAAAGGTGAATGAGTAGGTGTCCCGGTTTCACTGGCACGGTACACATTTTCCCTAACCTTCTCGGTAATGAGGAAGTTTTTTATTAATATTGAAAAGTAAATAAAACAAGGCATATGTCAAGCAGCCAGAATTAAGATGTGAGGTTCTCCTCACTCGCATGGCTGGAAGAAAAGCTGGGGAATTATTCTTTCTTCTATGAGGGGATAAGAACGCTTAGGGGACACTGCCTGTGGTCTCAGGCTCTTCGCCTCCTCCAGTGTCCTCCAATCATATGCCTGTTCCCAGGTGCTGAGGGCATCCTGCCATCCAAGGGTCTGCCTCTGAGAAGAACAGGAACAGCGGGACTCCCTCACCCTCCCTGAGGGACGGGGCTGAGAAAGTGTCTTTTCTACAAGACAGCTGGAGACCAAGGTCAAACACTGAAGGAAGGTTTTCAAAAACACCCCAAACACCAAACAACAAAACTGAATTAGAAAACTTTTTAAACAAGGGGTGTTTCACACAAAAACTATTTTCTCTTGAAAATCAGAAGCTCTTGCCTCACAGGCGCACACCCCCACACATCAAAAACCAGCTGGAGGTGCCAGTTCTGCACGACAGTGTAAGGAGGCCACAGACCTCCCCATGAAACACATACACAGCCGTTCAGGGTCTCTGGGATGATTCCCAGGGCACCCAGCAAATGAAGAAGTGTTTATCCAAGAAAACCCACCAACACCTGGGAAGAACGACAAGGGCCTGCGGTGTCTGAAATAATATGCCCATCCTCCCTGACTCCTCACCCCCAGCGAAGGGTGGCTCTACTCCAGACTGGTTCCTCCAAGATCACAGGGCTCCCTCACACCCAGCTCTAGGAGGGGCAGTATGTCAACTTTTCTTATCATGCCCAGCTACTGCTTGCTGAGGCTGAATCCCAGGAAACTGGGCTGAGAAGTGGAGCCACCCAAACCCTTGTGGGATGGAGGCTCTGCCTTGGGTGCAGCTCTTGTCTTCCACCCAAACCCCATTTGTGGGATGGAGGCTCTGCCTTGGGTGCAGCACCCGTGAAAATACTGGGGTCCAGCCGCCCTTCCCTGGCTCATGGGGTGAGTTCCATGCAGAGAGAGGCCAGCCGAGGAACACTGGGGCGGTGGCCCCATTCACCAAGCACCCAGCTCCTAACATACAGGTGTCACCAGACAGAGATGCACCACTGTGACCAGCACCATAGCTCTGGCTCAGTTTGCCTGGGAAAGCAGCAGGCAGAAAACAGAAAGTGTGAGTCACTCCCGAAGGAACTGACTTCATGTGCAACACAGTTCGGAGAAGTTAAAGCCTAAGCGCACTCTCCAAAACAGTGGAGGTTGTGCTGAAAGGCACCTGGAAGGCAACAGAGTCCCAGGCAGTGTGGGCTACACTGAGCCGGCAAGTCTGCCAGAGGTAAACGGAAACAGAGACAGCTGGGAAGAGCTGTCCTGGGGTCAGAACAAAACTTAAACATCTAGGGAAAGGGTCCCTTCAAAGGATCCTAAATATGATTGGACTGGGTTGTGCAGGAATGTGTGCCCCAGGGAATTACTGAAGATGATGGAGCAATCAGCCACAATTGGTGGAGCTCAACAGTTGAGTGGTCAGTGAAAGTCCAGAAAAAGCCCTGCAAAGGCCACAATCACCCCACAGTGACAAACACATACCAAGGTATTGTCCCCTAAGTGCAATACCAGAGACTTCTTACTGGGGAAAAGGGGCGTGCGTGCGTGCGTGTGTGTGTGTGTGTGTGTGTGTGTGTTCGTTCAACAAAATAACATAGCCAGTTACTAAAGAAGGAAACAAGCAAAATAACAATAACAAGCTCCAGCGTGGGGATGGGGATCAGTACCCAGAGTTTCTACAGTACATTACCTAAAATGTCCAGTTTCCAACAATTATAGGACATGAAAAAACAAAAACAAAGACAGGAAAATGTGACCCATACTCCAGGAAGAAGGCGGTGACAGAAACTGTCTGTAAGGGCTGCCAGAGATCAGATTCACCAGGCAAAGCATTCCAAGCGAACAATGATGAAGGGAGTAAAGGAAGATTTGATAACAATGTCATAATCAAACAAAGAATATCAATAAAATCTTGAAGATGGACTGTGGCTTACGTTAGCAACATGAAAAAACAAAAAACTTAAAACAACATAATAAAAGCAGAAGAAGAATCCTTCCAGCCATGAGCACAGCTAAGTCAATACTTGCAAGAGTAGGGAGAGGGTCAAGAGAGAAACAAAGGAAAATAGAGAAAAGTGAGACATCTTTTAAAAGCAATGTTCTTTATGGCTGTTATAGTGCTCCTTGCGGAATAATATTTTAATTAAAGGACTGATTGAAAGGAAACCATTAGGTAACTAATAGTTTGTGGACATGGAATAAGAATCACAAAGCTTTCATGAGAATGACTGAAGTTATAGAATGAGTCAGAGAATCAAAGACCTTGCTAACTACAGCTGATGTGATTAAGTGCCAGCTTTTTTTTTTTTTTTTTTAGAGACAGGGTCTAGGTTTCTCACTTAGGTCTATTGTCCAGGCTGGAGGATGACCACTGCTCAATGCACCCCTCAACCTCCTGGGCTCAAGCGATCCTCCAGCCTCAGGTTCTTGTGTAGCTGGGACCACAGGCCTGTGCTACCACGCTCAGCTAATTTTTGTTTTTAAAGTCGGAGTCTCACTCTGCCACCCAGGCTGGAGTGTAATGGGGGGATCTCAGCTCACTGCAACCTCTGCCTCCCAGGTTCAAGCAATTCTCCTACCTCAGCCTCCCGAGTAGCTGGGTTTTAGACCCCCACCAACACGCCTGACTCATTTTTGTATTTTTAGTAGAGACAGGGTTTCACCATATTGGCCAGGCTAGTGGTGAACTCCTGACTTCATGGTCCGCCCACCTTGGCCTCCAAAAGTGCTGGGATTATAGGTGTGAGCCACTGCACATGGCCCCAGTTTTTTGATTTTTCTTTTTTTTTTTTTAGAGATGGGGGTCTCACTATATTATCCAGGCTGGTCTTAAATTCCTTGGCTCAAGTGATCCTCCTGCCTCCACTTCCCAAAGTTCTGGGATTCCAGTGTGAGCTATTGTACCCAACCAACTGCCAGCTTTTAAAATAATAAATTGATTAATCACAACAGCCCAGATGAGGAATGAAAACCAGCAGCGGGGACCGATGGCGCAAGCTTACCATGGCGACACCCCTGGCCTCCTGGTAGGCCACCTTGACAACATCTGCAGTGCTGGTGTTGAGGAAGAAGTAACCCGAGCCTTCCCTGACACGGAGCTCCGCCTGCAGGAGACAGATGCAGGAAGGGTTGGGCCACATGTGGGAGGGCAAGGGGTCCCCGGTGGGTCTCTTCCGGGAAGGTGACAGGGCAAGGGCTGTACCTGAACACCAGGGTGGTTGTAGATGGTCACCTCTTCTGGGCTCACCCTCACATCCTCCACCAGGATGAGCTCTATGGAGGCTGACACAGGCACCAGAGGGTCATGCTGAAGGGCAAGGGCAAGGCCATCAGATTCAGGAGGCCATGGTCAGGCTGCCCCTCAGGAAGAGCAGGTCCAAAGGCCCCAGGGCCTGGCCTTGCTCTTAGCCACATGCTCTGATATGCCCCTGGTGCTCCTGTGCCCAGCGGAAAGGCCACAGACCCTTTGAGGCCTCCCTTCAGCCTTCTGAGGTGAATGAGTTGCTGGCTCTTCCACTCCAGACCGAGGAGGGGGTTCACAGCAGTCCCGCTTAGAAGACGTCACCCCCCTGCCCCCCTGGGCCTCAGTGGTGAGCAACTCTCACACACGTCCTGCCTTTCAGGATCTCACAGCAAAGGGCCAGCTTTGGAGCGTGTGGCAGACACCAACACTGGGGTGGGGAATGGGGAGGCCACCAGTGGCTCAGGTCAGGCAGTGGGGGAGGGTCCCCTGGAAGAGTGGCCAAGGCTGGCTCATGAGATGATAAGGACAGCCCTCAACCCCTAGGGCGGCACGTGACCCATTGAGCTCTGCTTCCCATCACGTTATCACACAAGGGAGCCACCCAGATCTGAGGCCTCCAGAGGGTCACACGTTTGAGCACCTCCTTGGGGCCACAAGTGTGCCAGGCACTCAGAGTACAGCAACTGCCCACAGGGAGAAGTGAATCTAATGCATGGATGCAAGAGCCAACAGTGAGTTAATGACAGGAAGGTATGCAGTGTGGGTGACAAGGACAAGGAAGCTGTCTGCAACGGAGAGCAGCTCTCAGGGAGAAGAGATGGCAAGGGGAGGTAGCTGAGCGACTCAGCCATGGGGGGCGAAGTGGGGGTGTCAGGGCAAAGGGAGGAAGTTCAAAGTCCTGGGGGAATATGTTGGGGTGTTCAGGCATCAGGCAGGAGCCATGACGCTCTCCCACTCCTGATCAAGAGATTCCTGGTGCCAGTGAGGACTGAACCATCAGAGACAAGCACAGGTGTGCCCCTTCAGCGACCACCTCCCTCCAGGCTGGCCTCCCCAGTGCTGCCCCGTGGGGCCCCAGACTCTTCCAAAGCTTGCTCCCAGGAGGGCAACAGAAGCACCTCATCCTGGCATTTAGGGACCCTGGGAATCCGGCCCCACCTTCACCTTCCAGCCTGTACCTGCTGCTTCCACCTTATTCAAAACCTACATTTCCTCGTGGCCATACCTCCCATGAGGTGGCTGTCATTCAGGAAGGGCTATTCTTGAGAAGCCCTTCCCATTCCCACCTCCAGTGTACCTATTGGTCCCTCTCCTGGGGTTCCCAAGAGGCTGCGGTGGGGGAGCAGCAGTTGAGCAGACAGTGGCTCAAGACATTGTGACACCTGGTGGAATTTAAGCAGAAGTAGGAGGCTTGTCCCGCTACTCACGGCCCACCCACCACTGGGCCCTGGGAGATACCGGCTGTTTTGTTCTGGCAGCGCTGAGGTGGGACTCCTGGTAGCCAGTGGCGGTGGCAGTGATGGCTGTGGTTCCTGATGCCTCATGAACCAAAATGGCCTGCAAACCTGAGACCAGGAAGAGGGAAGCCACCGTTGGATGTCTGCCCCATCAGCACCCCTGAAGCAGCCCCTCCCTCCTTCTGCTTTGCAGTTTTGAATCTGAAAACAGACAACCGAGTGTGTTGAAACTATGTGGACTGTAAGAGTTAACAGGCCCTAAGTGCAGATAATTAAGCTCCCACAGGTGCTGGCCTGCCTTGGCAGGCTTCCTGGCTGGTCTCTGTTCTCCTGCCTGGATCATCGGGCTTGCGCCCAGCTCACCATGCAGCTTCTTTTGGCCACTCTCATCGTCCTGGGACACCAGCTGCATGGGCAGCTCAGGCTCGATGCTGGCCAACAGTGGCCTGGTGGACTCCCATTGGATGCTCAGAGAGCTGAAGTTGTCGAACCGGCGGCCCTCCTGGTCGTAGGCAGCCAGGTCAAGCAGCGGGTTGCGGTGGCTGGAGACTGGGACCTGCAGGAAACATAGGTTAGATGCTTCAGCCACACCCGGGACCAGACCCGGACACTGACCAAACAGTGCACCCTGAGGCTAGCAGCTGCTCTATGGGCTCCTGGGGGTGCTGGTGAAGGAATGGGATGAGCCAGAAAGCAATCCTCACTACTGCCACCCGCCATTAAGGTACCCCCATGGCCTGTCCAAACTGGCCTCTGGCTCCAGACCACAGCTCTCAACTGGAAATGAGAACCACTAGGGGGCCTTCGGCAAAGCTGGAAGCATTTCTGGCTGTCCCTACAGATGGGTCAGGGGGTTGCCACTGGTATCTAGTCGGGAGAGGTCCATGATGCTGCTGAAATACACGGGACAGCCTCCCCACAGGAACTGTCTGGCACCAAGTGTCAACAGTGCTGAAGTTGGGAACCCCCACCCTGACCTACTACCGTGGGCAGGATGCTTTCCTTCCCCTCTGCCCTCACCTTTCCAAACGATTGCCCTTCTCTGCCCAGGCACATATCAGTGCCTCTAGGATGGCGCCAATGCTGGTTTCACAGGAATGCAGATTCCAACACCTAAGATATCCCAGAGCCACCAGGTTTGGACAGCTCCTTTCAAAGTGGATTTCTTGCCGGATCCTTAAATGTCTCAGGGAAGTGACAGGTGTCATCCCCATGTGAAGGAAGCACAAGCTGAGGCCCAGGTAGGGAAAGGGGCTCATCCAAGGAGATTTGAGATGGGAGCTCCAGGCTGCAGGTCCAAATCCTGGATTCCCACCACTCTGCCGTGATCTCTCACTCCCCGAGCAGATTCTCCCCTTAGAAACTGGGCTGAATCAAGCCTCATTCCTGCGGGCCATTCCTTCCTTCTCTGACCACATGGCATGGGGGCAATGTGGGCAGGGCCACAAAGCAGAGGCCAAGTGTATCTGACCCCACAACTTGGATTGAGCCCCAACTCTACCTCTCAGTGCCCAGGCAAGTTATGAACTCCCTGAGCCTCAGTTTCTCCAGCTGTGACACACAAAGCACAACTGGGCCCACCTTCTAGGATGTAGATTTAAATATGGGGACTGCAAGGTCATTTTAGAGAGCCTTCCTACATTCAGGTAGGAAAGGGGACGGCCATGAGCATCATTCACACACAGGGCCAGTTTTCTATTTGGCGTGGGATGGCGGGGGTGGGTGTTGGGGGGTGGTCCCACAGGAAGAACTACCCTTCTCTAACCCTCTGGCTAAAAGTACCGAGGCACTTGCTCTGGCCAGTGAAATGGGACTTGTGGGAAGCTTCACGACAAGATCCTGACCTGCTACATTCTCTTTCTCTCCACTATGGCACCTGCCACGATCAACATGGTGGCTGCTCCACAGTCCACGTCTTGGGATGAAGATCACAAGGAAACAAAGCAGGGCCTCCCAGCCAACCAGAGAGGCTCATGCAGCATGGGCGGGAGATGAGCTTGTGCCACGTGAAGCTTAGGGATGTGGCCTTGTTTGCTGTGGCAGCCTGGCCAGGCCTAGCCTGCCTGACTGATACAGTCACTAAACACCCCACCTGTACCATGAGGGCCCCTCCCAACTCCTTATAGCTCTCTTGCCCCAAAAGAACACTTGATCCAAGCAGGCTACAAATTCTTAATGCATGCCCTGCTAAGAGCAGACCAGCACCATCAGCAGGCATGCAAAGGTCTCATCATTATTCATAATATAGGAGCTGGGAGTGTGGGCAGAGGCTGCAGGAGCCTATCCCAGGTGCTCCATGGCTCCCCTAGATGCAACTCTGGCTGGAAAACCAATGTTCCTCCAGGGATGGACACTGACACCTGCCAAGCACACTTACAAGCTGACTGGCCCATTTAAGGCCAAAACATAAACCCCACGTTACAAACAGGGAGGCTGAGGTCCAGGGAAGTTAAATGACTTGTCCAAGGTCACACAAGTTTAGGGGTGGAACTCAGCTGGTCCAATTTTAGATCCCAAGGACCTCCCTGATCCAGTGTGGCCAATCCCTGGTGTCTCACCTGGGGGTGGCCCCATTCATGCCCTAATAAGTCTCATGCAACTGGTGCCCACCCACAGTGAGCAAGCCACACGCTGGAGGACCTGCTCAGAGGGCCAGGGTCAGGCTGAGCCTGGCTCCACCTTGTCACTCTGATCAGTCATTCCATTCTGGTGTCTCTCCTCACCAATAGTTTACTCTGCAAACACATCTTGTGTGGCCTCTGAAGTTGGAGAGTATAAAATTACCTTGATCCTGCACCCAGGCTGCATTGCAGGGATATATCTTTCTCAAAGATTCCTAATCAGAGACCCTAGATTGCAGGGTCACGCCTGAATGGCTGGCTGGTGGCTTGGGAACCTGAGGACTGATGGATCACATGGCTACTCCAGCGTAGAGGTCCATTATTTTCTGGTAGCATCTGTGACGCACAAAGCCAATTCAGAGGCAAGCCCTGCAGCCATTATCTTTAAGTTGAGAGAGACAGCCCTGGGCTAGAGCAGAGGTCCTGGTCGACAGACAGACCAGGCACAATCCAGCCCCAACATGGCTTGCTCAGCTCACAGCCATCGCTAAGGACAGGGAAGATGCACATAGTTCTGATTCATTTTTCTTTGAAAATGAGAAGGCTGGGCCAAGACTGGGGTTGAATTGGCTGTCCCTGAGCTGAGCAGGATGCCTTTCCAGAAAGGACATGCTCTCCAGTTCAGCTACTCCCTGCCCCGTTCTCCAGCAGCATCCCTGTGTGGCTTTTCCACCCATGAATCTGCAAGAGTCACGGGTGAAGACAGGAGTGGCAGATGCACAGTGCATTCACCGGTTCACTCATCCATCACTCCTAGTTACTGAGCTCCTCCTATGAGCCAGGGTCTGCTCTAGGACTCACAAAGAATAAATGGAGTCAGCTCCACAGCGTTAGATTGTGGTGAGCTCGCACGTGCCTTCCTCAGAGCCCTGCCTTGCTCCTCTGAGTGGTCTCCTCCGTGCTCGGCTGCTGCCCGATTTCACTTCCCTTGCAGCACTTGCCACCTCCAATACATCTTATTTGTGCATCTCCTGGTCTCCCTGTCATCTCTAGGAGGGAGGTTCCTTGCCTGTCCTGATTACCATGCAATCCAAAACCTAGACCTGTCTCTGGCACAGAGGACATGCTCCATAAGTACATACTCAAGGAGTGAGGAGCCACCTACCTGCCTCCTCTGAGAAGGCGCTGGGGGCTGATGTTGGCCAGATGGTGTCCCACGTCCCTTAGCCTGGACACACTCAGCACCCTGGACTCTGAATGCACTAGGGACTACGGCATGGATGTGTCTCAAGTCCAAGGGGAGCAGACCTGTGGCTTCCCCATCGAGCCCTGCTGTTAAATGGATCCCCAAGGGTCTTTATTCCCCTCCCAACATTTACTTCTGAAACTCAGCTCCCCCATGTCCCCCACATTGTGAGAATGCTACAGCTGGTCACCTCTCCTCGGCAGCCCCCACACCCACCCTGACCCTATGTACTCTGTCCATAGACACCCACTTTAACACCCTCAAGGTACAGAAGACGAGATATTTTTAAACTACCAAGTGCCAGAGACAGAGTGTGGAAGAGGACTTCCATGCTATCTTCACCTGGCACTAGTAGCTGTGACTTTGGTATGCCCCCCACCTCTCCAAGCCATGTGTCCCCTGCCTATAAAACACAAATGAAACCAGTGTCCTCACAGGGCCAGCTGTGGAGACAAAGGCAGTGCAGCGTAGAGCTATGTCCGTTACAATGCTCGGGACCATGGGCAAGGCCACCAATGTCCTCCTGCCCAAGCAGGCAGCACCCTCGCCTCCCGAGCATAGCCCACACTCACCACTTGCTTGTTCTGCTGCAGCAATGGACAGGACAGGTCCAGCTGAGGGCTGGTATACACAGGTGCAAGGGTGAGCCTGGACGGTGGGGCACAGACGAACTTCACCACAGCAGGCTCCACCGCAGGGAAGGGGTTGGTGAGACTGGGCTTGTTCCCCACCGACAGGGCGATGACCTGGGAGGGCGCAGTGGGCAGTCAGACCCCCAAGCTTGAGTTCCTGCTCCTTTCTGAGCTGTGCTACGCCCCATCCCAGCTCCCTCTGACTCAGTTTTCTCCTTTGTAGGACGGGAGTGATGATTATATTCACACCACAGGATCTTAACAGAGGCCCAGTGGCACACGGGTGAGAAAGTACCTTCTCAACACTTAAGAGACCCTCAGATAGGAGCCCATGTTTCCTCTGCAAATGTCAGCCAGAACTACTGGCTGCTCCTATCCCAGGGAAGAGGTAGACCTGGTGAGGCTTCACGGTTTCCCAGGACCCTAGTAAAACCCCATGGTCGCATTAGCAAATTCACAAGTTCAAGGATGCTTCAACGAGGAGTCCACATTGAGGTGAAAACATCCATGGAACGAGGGATAGACGTGAGAAGTGCGTGCTGCAGAATGACCGGGGAAGCGAGTCAGATAGGAGCTCTGCGGGACAACGCCCAGGAGGAGCTGAAGCCTGCCCTCCGCCTCCTCACGCTCTGTGCTCCATGGGCTGCTGCAGAGGGAAATCCATGGTTCAAGAAAAGAGGGAAACCTGTCTGCCTGGAGAGCTGGGACCTCAGAAATCATATCTGACCTCCTCTTTTCTGGAGTACCACAGCTCAGGGCCCATCTTGAGGGAGGGCCCTCAGCCTCCTCAGATGACATGCATTTTGTGGAGGACACGAGCACCCACCCCTCCTGACCATGAGGCAGGACCAAGGGCAGTGTCTTCCCTGACTCTACACAGGCCTTCTGTCTGCAGCCGGCGCCCCACTTGAGGGAGCCCCAGAGCGCTGGATGGGGAGGGCCCTAGAGGTAACCCCACTTGGGGGGTCAAACTCCTACAGCCCTGGGAGGGGACAGGGATGGTGGGGTCATGCCAGGGATAGGAAATGTATCCAACTTAAATCATGAGGAATTTTATTCTTATTGTATTATTTTTTATGATGTTGTTATTATTCCTGTTGTTTTATTGTTTTTCCAAAACCACTACAATAGTGAGTGGGACCTATCACTGGGCATCTTTTCTGGCCATACCAGGGCAGCTGTGGCATGGCTGATGCCATAAGGGCATCATGGGAAGCATGCATGTGCGTTTTATTGCCAACTGATATTCCCTGTCCTGTTATACATGCAGGAATATCCTTCACTTCCCAAAGAAACGAGCTCTCTCCCATCTTCCTGCTTCCTGCCAAATACCCCTTTTGCTTTGGGCTCCCTGCCTTGGAAATGGAGCAGTAGATGCCCACCAGGAGCCCCAGGAGCTCTCAGCCCACCCTCCCCAGGGAAGGAGTGCCAGGCCCCAGGGCACCTAAACAGCAAGATGACCTCCAGCCAGCCAGCCAGCATGTAGGGATTCAGGTCACATATGTTTTGCCTGGTCCCCTCAGTCTCTTAAGCTTTTGGTTTTCAGCATTAAAAAACTTAAGAGATTACTCATGCCAAAAAATATTGTGATTTCCAGGTTATCCTCAAGAACCAACAAGGTATGTCAAACCTGGGTCTATAGCCTCATTCATTTACAACCCTGGAGACATTGGACTTGTGATTCCCGATCTCAAAACCTCCAGCTCTGGTTTGATTAGTCGGGGATGCTGAAGCCCATGGAGGTGGCAAGCCACCCGAATGACCTGCTCTATGAAAGCTGGCATAGCGGGAGGTCCTCACTGATGAACCCACCTGGTGTTCAGTCGGTCATTCCACCATACCACGCCTCAGTTTGCCTGTCTGTAAAACAGGTACAATCGGAGTGGCTGTCTCTCAGGGTTACTCCAAAGATGAAATAAAACAATACTCAGAGAGTCATTTTCCACCCCTGCCTTAGGGCAAGGAGGGTCTGTGGCGGCTGCCCACTCACCTGCTCACCCAAGGCCTGGCAGGTCACAAGGATCCAGTGTTGCTGATAATTCCGGGAGGAATGGGGGGCAAAGAGAGCCAGGCTGATGCTGCCAGTGTCCTCAGAGGTGACGTTCTGGAAGAACTTGGAAGGCTCGAGGATCCAAGGTCTCGGACCTCCTTCAAACAGCATCTCCTTTGAGGAGCCCAGGGTTACCAAGGCAACTGAGGAGGGATCCACAGCCTGGGGACGGAAAAGGCAGAAGACTTGGCATTCTTTTAAGGCAGCACTGGCAGGAGCCGGGCATCCCAGCCCCGCATCCTCACCCTGCTTGTGGGGGCCGGTGGTCAGGCAAGCCCCATCTTCTGTTTGAAACTCGTTCTCCTCATCTGCAGCACTCATAGGGATCGTTACAAAGACCAAGAGGAGTCGGGTATAGATAGAATTAAGCCCTCACTCTGACAGACTGATGGAGGATGTACATGGATTTGCCTCTTTTGTAAAACAATCTGGTAAAAGCCTTGAAAATACCCACAGCCCTGGAACCCAGGAACTCCTCATCTGGAACCTAACCTAACAACACAATAGAGAAACATGCCAACGCACAGACAGATGTTCATCACACTATTATTTCCCACAGCAAATAACCAACAACAATCTACAATCCAGCACAAGGAACTCAGTTCTCATGGTGTTTCCCAATGACAGAACCTTATGCAGGTCCCCAAAACAGTCTTTACAAAGATCTACAAGCACAGGATATAAAACTGATGGTGCAGTTTGATCACAACCATGTTACTGTAAAAAGCATAAAACTGGGCCAGCCATGGTGGCTCACACCTGTAATCCCAGCACTTTGGGAGGCCAAGGCAGGTGGACCACCTGAGGTCAGGAGTTCGAGAACAGCCTGGCCAACATCACGAAACGCTGTCTCTACTAAAAATACAAAAATTAGCCAAGTGTGGTGGCGGGTACCTGTAATCCAAGCTACTAGGGAGGCTAAGGCAGGAGAATCGCTTGAACCCAGGAGGCAGAGGTTGTAGTGAACTGAGATCAGGCCATTGCACTCCAGCCTGGGCATCAAGAGCAAAACTCCATCTTACAAAAAAAAAAAAAAAAAAAAAAAAAAAAAAAAAAAAAAAAAAAAAAAAAAAAAGCATAAAACCATCCTAAAGAGATATCTGCCAGGTGACCAAGATATCTGCATGATGTCCTAGCTGGCATCATTGTCAGTGGTCTGTTCCCTTCCTTCTGAGCCACCCGGCTTCCCACAGTTTGTACCAGGTATGCACAAGCATCAAGGGTGGGTCTTGTGGCACCTAGAACCATGCCTGGCACATAGTAAGCGCTCAACAATTATTTGGTGAATGAAAGTGAGTTGGCAAGTAAAACTGTGGAGTCCTTAAAGTATCCAGTAAACAAAGAAATAATTAAAGTAATATGTCACACAAAGCCCTCATTTCCTCCACGGCCTAGGGCAACCATGGTGCCAAGGGTCCCATGACCTCCCAGTATGGGCAATGGCAGTGCTTAGATTCTGTGTAACAGGGTGTCATTCCCACCCAACCTCCAGGAAGATGTGGGGACTCCACAGGAGGACCCCTCACTCCAGTAACACAGCAGGGGTGCACAGAGGAATGATTCACTCTGAGGGGTCCTACAGCCCTGCTCCTTGACTCCTCACCCAGCTGCGCTCACCTCCCACTGCAGAGGGTCTCACTGTGGTGACTGTCAAGTCCTCACTTATCAACTTACTCTACCTTCAAGCGGTTGCCACGTGTCCCTTCCTAAGACACAGACCTGACCATGTCTCTTGTGCATTAAACTATTCCACAGCGCCCACAGCCCTCAGAATACAGGCTTAGCTTCTGTCCTGGGACTTGGGATCTCCCAACCTGGCCCCAGTCCCAACATCAGACTACTGGCATCTTTCCAGAAAGCCATGCTTAGCTGTCCCCAGGCCTTTGCAAAAGCTACCCTCCTGCCTTTATTCCTAATCACTTAGGCGACCCCTCCTCACACCACAGGGCTCAGCACACTGGTCTACAGAATGCCCCGCTTCCTCCCTAACCCAGTGCTGACCTGTGGCCCAGGTGAATCTTCTCCGGCCCCCACCTCACCTGGTGCTCCTCACCCTGAAGGAGCTTCATGGCTTGGGGGTCTCCCCGATCAGGCTATAGGCTCGTGGGGGGGTAGGGTGTGTCTGTTTCCTTCTGCATCCGTGGCATGATCTTAACCACATGAAGGAAAAATCTTATAAGAAAAATATTCCCAGGCTGGGCACGGTGGCTCACACCTGTAACACCAACAGTTCGGGAGGCCGAGGTAGGCAGATCATGAGGTCAAGAGATCGAGATCATCCTGGCCAACATGGTGAAACCCTGCCTCTACTAAAACTACAAAAATTAGCCAGGCATGGTAGCACACACCTGTAGTCCCAGCTACTCAGGAGGCTGAGGCAAGAGAATTGCTTGAACCCAGGAGGTGGAGGTTGCAGTGAGCCAAAATCATACCACTGCACTCCAGTGTGTGACAGAGCAAGACTACTCCCCACCCACAAAAAACCTCCTGCCACATCCACACACAGCAGAAGGGTCATGCTAGCTCTCTGGGTTATTTTCTAAGGGCACTAATCCCAGCTGTGAAGCTTCTGCCACATGATCTAGTCACTCCTCAAAGGCCTCAGCTCCTATTGCTGTGGGGTCGGCATTTAAACATATGTATTTGAGGACACACAAACATCCAAATTATGACTATCTACAAGTAAGGAAGATCTCAACAGTCACCAAAATCTGCTGGTGCCTTGACTTGGGACTTCCCAGATCCTGAACTGCAAGAAATAAATTTTTGTTGTTTATAAGCCATCCAGTCCAAGGTATTTTGTTAAGGTGACCTGAATAGACTATGACACTTTTCAAATGAGAATTCTGTCCTTTTGACTTTGTTTTTCAATATGAACATTTTTTGAGTCTGATATAGGTTATCAACTGTCTCTGGGCATCCCTCCCTGCACACATGTGCTCACACACAAACAATTCCAAGGAGCCTGTGGTGCCCCTGCTGAAACCCATCCCAGACTCCACCTTCTACAGAGCCAGGAGTGGCCCGTTTCCAGCAGGAGAAGCACTAAGCATGCTCAGGGCTTTCACCTCTGCTCCTCTAGAAACTCCCTGCTAGAGACAGCGGCATAGCCCAGTTTTGCTCACCACTCAGGCCTCTGCCTGGGTATCACCTTCTCAGACAGGGTCACCCTTCACCTGTCACCTCCTTTCCAGCTCAACTCTTCATCTCCGCCCATCAGCCACCACTGGATATACCATCATTTGTGCCTTTGCTTCTCTGTCCCCACTGGAAAGAAGCTAGTATGTGACCTTAAACAAGTTAATGTCTACAAGGCTGTTTCCCCAGTCCTGAACATGTGACTAGTACATGCTCAATCAATGGCCCCTGCTGTTACAACTGTTATTATTATTAACTGTCATTCCCACTTTATAGACAGAAAGGATGAATCTCAGCAGATGAAGACACTGAGCCAAGCTAACCCAGCTGGTGGGCCCGGGTCTGTTCTGACTCTTGATCCCATGCCCTTACCCACATCTTGTGGCCACAACCAACAAAACCCCACTATGGGCAAAGCAGGCCACTGTATGTCTTGCCAAAGACATTTTTGTGACCACCCCAAAGAGAAATAACTGTTCGAAGGATCTGTGTCCTACAATTAACAACCGAAGGACGAGGAATTCTCACCTTCCTGTTTAATTCTCTCCCCCAGGCATAAAAGTGTCATGGAACCCTGTGCCAAGAAGAGAGGTTAACAACGCAGCTGATGAAGGATGCTCATGAATTGTGCAGGCTCCTCAGCGGGTGTCAATGCCCACATATTCCAAATATTCCTCATGTGCGACGGAAACATCAATTCCTGTATTGTTAAGTCCCTGTTGCTTGGCTTTTATTCCTTGTAAATAAACCTGATCTCAACTGCTATCTAGGCAGAAGAGAGGTGAAAGGAGAAGAGACCCATATCCATTTTTCTCTATAATCTGCCCAGTCAGGAAGCCACCTCACTGAGGAGCCTGTCCGCCTTATCCTCATCCTTACATACCAGCTCAGGACTATGAGCTCGGGTTCTGGCGTCTGTTGCTCCAGCCAAACATCCTGATAATCCAGAGCCCGCGTCCAGGAAGGGCCCCGAAGAACCTCTCCCAAGTGCCTGGTAAAACACTCCAGCTCCCAAAAGGTGTGGCCGGGTAACCCCACAATGCCTACTGTCCTCAGGGATTTCAACTCTCTCCACTCTGCTCTCTTGATACTCTCACATGCTGCAGTGCTGTGCTTGAGCAGAGGTCGGGGGAAGTCTCAACCTCCTCATTTTAAACTCCCACCCCTATCACCCCTTCATGCTCTACTTTATCCATGGCAAGCAGAGACAAAATACATTCTTTTTTTTTTTTTAAATGAAGTCTCACTCTGTCGCCCAGGCTGTAACGCAGTGGCACAATCTCAGCTCACTGCAACCTCTGCCTCCTGGTTCGAAGCAATTCTTTTGCCTCAGCCTCCCAAGTAGCTGGGACTATAGGTGCACACCACCACACCCGGCTAATTTTTGCATTTTCAGTAGAGATGGAGTTTCACAGTATTGGTCAGGCTGCTCTTGAACTCCTGACCTCGTGATCTGCCTGCCTCAGCCTCCCAAAGTGCTGGGATTGCAGGTGTCAGCCACCACGCCCAGCCACATTCTTTGCTTTGTTTACAGTCATCTCTACCTCTCTTTGCCAGATTGCCACTTCCTGGAGACAAAGTTCTGTTTTCTGCCCTGATGCATCTCTAGGGACTGCAGCAGGGATTGCACAGATAGGTATTCATGCCTATATGCTGAAGGAACAAACAGGTGGAGGACATGGAGCAGGGCTAGGCCTCTGATCACTAATGGACATCTAAGAATTATCTCCCATGTTTGCACTGGAAGTCAGGAGGCTTTGTTCTGCCCTGGCTGGGTGACCCTGGAAACATTTCCCCACTCATTCATTAAAAACAAAACCACCCTTGGTTGTTGTCTGCTCTGTGCCAGGCACTGAACCCTACGGCTGGGGGTTCAGAGCTAAAAGATCCTAACATCGCCAAGCTTGCTTCCAATGGGTGACAGGAACAAAAAAAATGGTACAAACCATGGGGACCAAAGCTGTCTTTGAGGCTGACCCCGGGAGCAGAAAAATGCAAGGACTCCTGGCTAAGCCAAGGAGGCTGGGGCTCCCCTACAACTGCCCTCCAGCCCTTCCCGGAAGGAGAGTAGGAACACCTCACCAATGAACCCTCTTTGCCCCTTTTGCATGCTAGGCAGAGTTCAAAGAAAGGAATGATTACAGCAGGCAGCCTCCTGCGTGGCAGTCCTCACATGGAGCCTTCCCACCCACACCAGAGGAAAGCCCAGTTCTTTCTTATCCATGTTTAATAACTAGCCCTTCCGGAGCCTGCACTACCCCTAGACTGCGTGCTAAGCCCATTCCATTCGTGTGCTCAGCGAATCCTCTCCACGACCCTATGAGGCAGGCGCTGTCTCAGGACCATTTTACAGTCAGGGAATGTGAGGTCCAAGAGTGGGTGGGGGTCAGGCTGGACTCGGCTCGGGAGGGTGGTGTGACGCTGAAGCTATGTGCTCTGCCCCGCACAGGTCATGGCCACCACTGTCCTCAGATGGGAAGTGGGATGGACTGTCACTAGGCCAGGGCAGATCCTCTCTGACCCCAGTCTGGGAGCCCTCAGCATCTGCCACACCACAGGGCTGCTGTACCAATTCTAGGGCTTTGTGGGGACACCATAGCTCTGGAGTGAAGCGGAAGCGCCCCTCTACTCTGACCCCTGCTGAACACACTTCCAAAGCCCTTGCAGCCCACAATCCTGCCTTCGTAGGGAGAGGCTGGCAGATTGGTGTCCTGCCAAGCCTGCCAAGCGCTGTCTCGTGTAACCACAGAGACGCCCGCAACCACTGCCCCATCAGGGAGGCTCTGCTCCTTCCACATGGATCCTGCTTTTAGCCAGAAATCACAGGAGAGGGAGTTGTGCCAAAAGCTATTTTGAAGGAATTGGGTTTGTCACGGAAATTCGTCAGAGCAAATGGGTAATTTGCATCCAGAAGGAGTGGGCAGGGTGGGTGGTAAAGCGCAGGGCCCCTGACTCACCTTGAGTGGCAGGTAGGCAGCAATACTAATCTTGGCACTCAGGTGGACGTTGCCGTGTCTGTAGCTCACGAGGAGTGTGGTGGAGCCCTGGGCCTCGGCCTTTACCCGGACACCGCTGCAGTACTCAGAGCCTGGTGGCAGCCTCCCTGCACAAAGGAGAGAACCAGATGGTCACCCTGAAATCACCTTTTGAGACGGAGTCTCGCTGTGTTGCCCAGACTGGAGTACACTAGCATAATCTTGGCTCACTACAACCTCCGCCTTGTGCTTATGGTCTGTGTATCATCTTTGGACAAATACCTATTCAAGTCGTCTGCCTGTTTGACTGGGTTATTGGTGCTATTGCTGTTGACATTTAGGAATGCTTTATATATCCTAGATATGAATCCCTTATACAATTTGCAGATATTTCCTCCCATTCTGTAGGCTGCCTTTGCACTCTGTTGTGTCCTTTGATATAGAGAACTTTTTAATTTTTGTTGTAGTACGAGCTATTTTAAATTTGTAGCCTGTGCATCTAGTGCTATAGGCAAAAAAAATCAAGGCCAATTCCAATGTCCTGAAGCTTGCCTCCAGTTTTGTTTCAGAAGTTTTGTAGTTTTCAATATTATATTAGGTCTTTGATCCACTGTGACTTAATTTTTGTTTATGGAGTTATGGAAGGGTCTAACTTCATTCATATGCATGTGGATATCTATCTGGTTGTCCCAGCACCATTTGGTAAACAGACTGTCCTTTTCCCATTGGACAGTCTTGGCACCCTTGCCAAAAATCATTTCACCCTGCCGGGCGTGGTGGCTCACGCCTGTAATCTCAGCACTTTGGGAGGCTGAGGCGGGCGGATCACCTGAGGTCAGGAGTTCGAGACCAGCCTGACCAATATGGTGAA
The DNA here is from genome assembly GCF_001604975.1 of Cebus imitator. Classification (NCBI taxonomy): domain Eukaryota; kingdom Metazoa; phylum Chordata; class Mammalia; order Primates; family Cebidae; genus Cebus; species Cebus imitator. The sequence goes on from NW_016107647.1 coordinate 369,225, forward strand.
ACCCCGTCTCTACTAAAAATACAAAAAATTAGCTGGGCATGGTGGTGCGTGCCTGTAATCCCAGCTACTTAGGAGGCTGAGGCAGGAGAATTGCCTGAACCCAGGACGCGGAGGTTGTGGTGAGCCGAGATCGCACCATTGCACTCCAGCCTGGGTAACATGAGTGAAACTCCACCTCAAAAAAAAAAAAAAAAAAAAAAATCATTTCACCCTGGGTGAGTAGGTTTTTATCTGGGCTCAGTATATTCTATAAGTCTGTCTATGCCAGCACCATGTAGAGAGGTTCACAGTAGTGCCCACAGCCCAGGGGCTTTCAAGAAGATGCCACCCAAGAAGGCAAGGCAGAAATGGGACCATAAAGTCCAACTGTAGTAAGCAGAGGGAGCCACAAAGGGAAGGCCAGCCTGGACCAGGGCTGCCAGGGCTCTTCCTCGGAGCCATGATCAGAGTCTGGCCACCAGTGCTCTGAGCCTGGGAGGTGGCACAGGGAGTTTAACAAGGGACCAAACCTGTTTCCACAGCTGAGTAAGCTCCAGGGTAGGCATTATAGGGACAGGTCAACCTGCTGACCGGACGTGCTCTTAAGCCCCATGGGGTGAGCATCTCTGTCCTGACAGAGCCCAGGTCTTTATGATACATATTTTCACACAGCCTGGGCCCTACACACCTCCCTACACATTACCATGCACACTCCATACCAGGGGCGGTGCAAGCCACTTCCTAAGAGAAACTTTGACACCATGGGATTCCTATCTTGACTGCTGTTTTCAGAACTCAAACTCCTGGAGAAATGCCCTGCATTGTGCTGAGGGATATTCACTTGTAACTGTCACAATAAACAAGAGCTGTCATCCCATTTTATAGTTAAAGAACCCAAGTCTCAGAGAAGCTGGGCAGCACACTGGCATCATACAGCCAGCAAGGGAATAGGGTGGCTCAGACCCAGACCTGTGGAACTCCAAGTCCTGAACTTTACTCGCTGGAACCTGACCCCATGCCTGGGCAGCAACCTGCAGACTCCCCCTCCAGGATGGTTGTGGCAGGCAGTGAAAGGTGGGTAATGGTTCAGGTCCTGCTGTCAGCAGGCCTCTCCCACGCACAAGGCTTTTTCCTCCATCCTAAAAGATTACCTGGCAGATGACATTATAGACTTCATGAGCTTAGTTTCTCCTGGATGCGGTTTGCTCGGGGATTTTTCAGAGATATTGGCCTCCTTCTGTGCAGCTTCAAACTGCAAAAGCTCTGCATGCAATTACAGCTACAGTTGCATGCACAGCCACTTGGCATCACAGGCGATCCTACAAACACCTCTGCCAATAAAGCTTCCTAAATGCTGCTGGGATCACATCACTCTTCTGCTCAAAAACCTTCAGTGGCTCCCCACTGCCTGCACACCAGGTCCAAGCCCTCTAAAGTTCTCCATGATTCAATGGGTCCTGCCATTCCCAGTCCTCATGTACACAAGCACCACAGATTGCCCACCTCCAGGCCCTGGCACAGGCACCCCTGTCCACCAAATGGTGTCCCCATTATCTTCCAATAATCTGCCCAAATATTACTCCTATTCAATAGTTTACTGGTCCTTTGGTCTTCTGCAAATCAGAGAGGCTTCCCTTCCTTGCCTGATCTTTAGGGCCCATTTCACAGGTGACTAAAGCCCCAGGGTCAGTGTCAGCCACATCCAGCTCTGTACTCCATCCCTGTCCCAGGCCATGTGTGACTTTGGGCAGCTACAGCTACAGAGCCTCAGTTTCTTCATCTGTCACATGGCCCAACAACAGATCCTTCTCCTAGGGTGGTTGTAAAGTCCTAATGAGGCCAGGCATGCAAAGCACCTGTCCTGTCCTGGCAGGGCTGACACTCCATAAACTGTCACAGGCAGACTCCACCCATGTCACCAAAATCCCGCAGCAGAGAACAGATGGGTGGGCCTTGCCTGCCACAGGTGAGAGGACTCTAGAACTAACTAAACCCCTATTGACAATGTATTCTGAATACCAACTGCATTCCAGGGACTGAAATAGGCACTCTGATGTGATTCTATGTAGATGACACACAGCTTAGAGATGCAAAAACTGAGGTTGACTGAAGCCAGTGATTTGCTAAAGTCACAGCCGGCAAGATCCAGGCCAGACCAGAGCCGATGGTGGATCAGGAGACAACTGCCATTCCTTACACTGCAGCCCCTCTGCTGCCTCAAGCCTCTTTGAGAATCCAGGTGGTCCATGCTGAGAACCCAGGCAATCTGGCCCCAGTCCCAGTGTCTGGCACCTGCTCAGCACCGCTGGCTTACCTGGGATTGGCTGGAACACACCCTGATTCTCCACCTCAACAGCCAAGTCAAAGTGAGAGCAATCGCTCAGGGTGACTACCTCGTTGGCCCCGCCAGGCATGAGGCCACTGATCCTCAGGGGTAGCTCCAGAACCTGGCCCACACGTGCCTCCACCTGGCACGGGGCAAACTCCATGCTGTGGGGCTCGATCACACACACCTGGAAGACAGGGGCATGGCCTGGGCTCAGCTGCCTCCATGAGAGAGGCAAGTCCTGTTGCTTGGATTTCCTAAGAGTTGCTGTGTGCTGGGCACTGAGGATATGTCTGTGAGAAGCCTGTCCCAGGCAGTGGGATGATTCAGGGACAGAGAGCAGGGGAGGGCTCTCTGAGGAGTAGCCTAGGACCTCAGACCTGAGAGCCATAGCATAGGCAGCCAGGCAAAGCCGGAGAGGAAAACATTCCAGGTGAAGGGCAGGTGAGTGAAAACGCCCTGCAGCACCTACCAGGCTAGCGCCTTGGAGGATCATGGACGCCAGTGTGTTGAAGTGCACGGCACAGGGGCAGTGGAAAGAGATGGGGCTGGTGGCCATAGTGAGGGGTCCATGTTCACTGTGGCTGAGCTGGGGAACTTCAGAGGTTCCCCATCACCCTGGCTTCTGTGTACCGACCAGCAACTGGGTGAGCAGTGTGGTGAGGAGGCTGTTGGAAAGCCCCAGTGAGTGATGCGGCAGCTTGAGCCGGGGCAGGGCTGTCAGGACCAGTGAGATGTGGGATGAGTTCTGAATGTCTGGTTCACCGAATGGGCTGGTAGAGCGGCTGGAGCCAGGACACGTAAGCACAGCCATGCCTGTATAAAACCAGAGTCCCTGTGCTAGAGATTCTGTTCTAAGCGCACTGCTAACCCCCTCAGTCCTCTCTATTTGCTGGTTAAGGAGGGGCTCTCCCTAATTCCACTCACTTGGTGAGGCGCTGGCCTGAGGGGAAAAAGCCAGCTCCCTTACAGTATGCTGGGTCTGAGTGAGAGCCCCGCAGGCTGGCCCTGAAAGCCAGGTTCTACCCAGGACATATGCTGCCTCCTGAGGAACTGTCCTCAGAATCTGGCTGGGCTGCCGGGCAAACAGTGGCACATTTACCAAGCGGTAGCTGGGGTGAGAGGATGGGGGCTCCAGTTTATCCTGGACCTCATGCTTTGTCTCAATGGCTGGTGCAGAGCCCCTCTCCATGAGAATCAGGCCTGGCTTTAGACAGAGGCAGTTATGGGTCTCAAGTGGAAGACTGGCCAGCCTATCCATCCCTGTCCCCAATACTGGAAAAGCAGGCTGCAGCTGGACTCCACGGGGCTTCCCTTCCTGCCCCAAATGAAAGAATAAAGGGGCTGAGGTCAGAGCACCAGGCAAGTACTCCCTGGAGTCAGGGGTCACAGGTGGGGCTGGCAGAGGCTCAGCTGTGACCACTGCCACCTGGTGCCACTGTGAACTGAGATGGCCCCATAACCCTCAGGGCCAAAAGCCAAGTGTGGGGACCTGTGCAGGGGAACACCTGCCTTCGTATCCACAGGTGAGTGAGGGGAGAGGAGTCTGGCCTGGTCTCTTGGAGCCTGGCGGTGCCCTTTCACTGTGAGTTTACAATCCAGTGCTTGGTGGACCTTCCAATTTGAGATTCCTACCTTTCAGGTCTAGGGAATTTTCTAGAATGACTCTTAGATGATCTCCTCTCCAGAAACCCAGCTCTGTGGATGCTGGCCCTTCTGGGCCCATTGCTGCCTGATGTGAGACATATCCTGTCCATCTTCCTGATGCGGCCGTGAGCTCCTAAGGGAAGGGCTGGGGCTTGATCTCCTAAGTACAGGACTCAGGGCTGGGGATGTTTCTGTGTGAAGTCGAGGCTCACTCAGAGTGGGTGGCTGGAGTCCAACACTTGAGCCTCCCAGGGGGTGTCTTGGCCCTGAGCTCTCACCTTCATCTCACCAAAATGGAGTGGGTTCTGCACATCATGTGCCTGGATCACACTGAGCCCAGTGTCACTGCCTGTGGTCATCACACCCTTGACAGTGACTGTGGCAACCAGGTAGCTTGATGAAGACCAGCTGAAGTTCCCACTGCCGCCGTGGGCCTACAGAGGAAAAGTCATTATAGAACTGGCCGCCTGCCCTCAGCCTGCTGGGGAAGGCAGGGGTCAGAGACAAACGCATGTGCATGCATGCACTCACACTCATACGCATTTACCCTCACACTCATGGGCTCACCCACATACACACTCACCATTCACACTCGCATATACAGCTGCTTGCCCACTCATTCATACACACTCACTCTCACACTTATGCTCACACTTATACACCCAAAGTGCACTCACCTGCCCACTCATACACACACTCATTTACTCTCATGCTCACACTCACGCCCACAGTGGACACACGTACACCTACTCATTCATACAGATGCTCACACTTACATTTACCTTCACATTCACTTTCACCCACTCACCATTCACAGCCACAGTAGAGTCACGTACATTCACCTACTCCCACCAGCTTATCCTCATATGCACACACTCAAACTTTCTCACACACACATACATTCACACATACAACACTCACACCAATACACTCAAACACATACACACTCTCACAGGCTCTAAAACACCTGTGGCCACTTCCTTACTGACACATAAGGTCGATGCCCACTGCAGGGAAAAATGTGGCATCAGCTTGGGTCTGGCTGGAGGCTCCCCCTGCCTCACCCTCTCCGTCCTGTCTCGTTTCTGTCCTTATATTCTGGGGACCTTGAGACTGACACACAAACACCACACCCATGACAGAGGCCCTAGAACCTGGTAGCACCTCCCAGAGCTCAGGCTGGAGTGCGGAGAGCCCCTGGTCACGGAGCCAGTTGTAGGATACTGCCTCCCTGACCAGACACAAGTTCCCAGCACACACCCCTGCCTGCTCCTCATCATCAGCTGAGAGGTCAGTGGCCATGCCTCTGCTCCCAGACCAGGGGAAACAACCCCAGAACCCAAGGGGCCAGGACAGTGACACAGCTGAGCAGAGAGCCAGTGTCAGTGCACAGACAGGACACCTGTCACTACTCCAGGGGACAGCAGGGCTGATGCGCCCTGAGATGACCAAGTGGACTCAGGCCCTGCCTGAGGCGAGTCCCGCTAGCTAACACCATGTGGAAGCATTAAGGTCAGAGCAGTGATAAGTCTCATGTGACTAGGTTGGAGATACTTATCCCTTAAATTTGAATGTTTTCTCTAAGAGTGTGTAGATATATCCCTTTCGAAAAACAATTTTTAGAAAAATAAACATTCATGAAATTCAAATCTTATTCCAGGTTTTCTTTATTGTATTTTTTCTCAATTCTTTTTTCTTTTGGTAGAAATGGAGGTCTCCCTGTGTTGCTCAGCCTGGTATCAAACTCCTAGGCTCAAGCGATCCTCTCTCTTCAGCCTCTGAAAGTGCTAGGACTGCAAGTGTTAGGACTCTACCCTGCCTTATTCTCAATTTTTTCATTGTTTTTTTTTTTTTTTTCACCTGATTACAAAAATGCATTGTTATGATGGAAACCTCAGGAAACAACAAAAATCATAAAGAATGTGATTTAAAATTCTCTATTACCACTGGAGAATACTAAAAGTAATAAAATGTACAAAAAGCCACAATCCCACAGAAGCATCAAAGGAACGCACCCAGAGGTGGGGGTCTCACATACCTTTATTGTGTACTGATAGGCGCCCGTCTTTGGTTGCCAAGGAAACGTCAAGATGCTGGGATAGAGGGTGATGGGGATGTGAATTTCCACCTCCTGCTGGTTCCACACAGGCACCCGTAGTGTGTGGACACCTCCATCCTACAAGGGGTGAGGGTGCCACACATCACCATGACAACCATGTCATTAGCAGTCTTTCCCAGTCACCTTACCCCCACCCCTCCCTGAGGATCAGGCCACAAAGATGGATTTTGGGGGAGAGTGGAAAGGAAGGTGCCAGACACCCTGCGCCCTCTCGTTCTCCACAGGGATGGGTTTCTGTAGCTCTGCTAGGGTCGCTCCTGGAAGTACTGCCTGACTGAATTCTCAGGGCACCCTGGCAGGATAGATGTGTTGCCCCACTCTACAGATGGAGAAACTGAGGTTTGAGAGCTCAAGCAGCATGTCCAACCCCAAGAACTGAGAAAACCAACTCTGGCAGGAGTCACTGTTGGTGCATCAGTGTTTATTCCTGCTATAGACTGCAGCCCCTTCCAGACCAAGGGGGCTTCTGTGTGCGGTAGGAAAAGGAACACCAGGCTGATTTTCCAATCAGCAAAGCTCAAGGCTCACTGGCTTCTTAAAGACAAAGGCAAAAAAGACCCCAGGAAGCAAGCAGCCCAGACAGGCAAAGAGACGCTGGTGGCCTGACTCCCTGGGACCCACGACCCACCTGGGCTAACATTTCTGCCCACAGAGTGGGGTTTCAGAGGTCAAGGCACAGAGCAGGGAAAACACCAACTTGCCTGGTCTACCACAGAGGTGAGGGCTGCGTCAATGGCCGTCTGGCCTCTCTTTAGCGCCCTGATGCGATGATACGACCCATTCTGGGAGGATGAGAGCACCTCAAAGAACTCAGCAGGAAGCATGGTTTCAATTCGAATGTTCTGGAAGGCGAGGCAGAACAGGTTAGAGGTGCTTCTGGGGTGACTCTGGCAAGTCAGTTTGGGCACGAAGCTACAGGACTGAAACCAGCAGCCAGGCCAGGCCAACGGGCCCCCTGGGGCTTAGCAGCTTCCACTAGGAGCAGATGGGTGGGCCGGGCCCTGGAAAGGAGCTCTGACCACTCTGGCCTTTGTCCCCACCCAGGCTGTCCTCCCTACGTGGCCCGATGACCTGTGCTCCTGTTTCAGCTCCCCATGTGGCACCTGGGGCAGCCTGGAGTCTACTGAGGTCTCAATAAGGAACCAATAAATACAGAAAAAGGACATCATGTCCCCTACAGCTAAATGCAAATGGTGACCATCCCAGCCCTTGTTTGATAACATGAGCACTGCAATGACTTCTGCAATGACACCAAGGGGAAACGTCGCCTCCTTCTCCTAAAATTTTCAACGCCACCTGGAAGGGTCTGGAGGTACTCACTGATGAGCCTGGAATTTCTCACAGGGGAGAGAAACGTGGCTGAAACTCCCTGCACATTTCCCCATCTGTCTGATACCCCTTTCCAGAATCAGAAAGTGTGCTGAGCTCAGCTTCTGTCACCCAGGGTTCCAGGTATTTCTGGGTGGATCCCAGTAGGGAGAAAGTCAGGATGTCCTCCCTGAGGAGCAGGGCAAGAAAATGGATTCTGAGGTCCCCAGCTTGGGGAGAAGGGGGCGGGCAGGCGGCAGGCAGAGGCCTCCTCCCTATCCCCCTCTCCTGGAGCCCTGCCACTGTGGCACCCTCTGTCCTCCAGCCCTGCAGGGGCTCTGCTGCGGGGCCGGTGTGCAGGCTTGCAGGCTCTGGAGATACCCTGGGACACCTTGGTGTGTCTCCCGCAGACCTAGGAGTGTCACTAGAAACAGGACCCCTACCCAGTCGGCCCCAGCATGGGGGGGCTCATGCTGCTTTGGGGGCTGCTCTTCAGCAGCTGAGTCGGGCAATGACCCCACCTCATCCCCCAGCGAGGACCTGAGGAGGAACTCACATCTGACAGGTAGACCTTGTTGCTGAACTTGTCAAAAACTTCAATAGTGATTTCATATAGGCGGCCAGTCTCTAGCACCCACCTGTCACCAGGATGAACAGTGAATCCTAAAACAGAAAGGGGGAGCCTGAGCACTCTGGCCGCAAGGGCAGCAGGGCAGAAGAGAATGGGACCACCACCCTCAGCACAGGAGCCCTCAGCATCCACCTGGGAAGCTCCACACCACCCACCCGCAGGCCCCATACCACCCACCTGAAGGCC
>NW_016107647.1:379810-398006 GCF_001604975.1 Cebus imitator
CCTTCAATACCATCATCAGATTCCTCCCCTCCCGCACCTGCCTACTCTCACATCACCTTAGGGTCCCTCTATAATTGAGCTAACACTGTGCTCCAAGCTCCAATTATCCATAGCAATGGTCAGTTCTGGGCAAAGCTGTGGTATGAAAACCCAGAGGGGGCAAGCCCCCTACCACTCTACCCAGTTCTGTTTCTCTCCCTGCTGAGCCTGTCACCTGCCTGGCTGGGCTCACACTACCTATTTCTGCACCAAATAGGGAAGGGCTGGTGAGTGCCCTGGGCAATGGTGGTCATAAGCAGGTGGCAGAGCTGGCCAGAGGGAAGCATTTTCTATGGAGCTATTTCCTCTTTTTTATTTTTTAAACTCATATAGTCACAATAGAACAGCATCCAGGAAGGCTAGGAGGCCCACACTCACCTAGGTATCCAGGTTCGACCACATATATGGTGCTATTGGGTAACCTAGAAGCACCCTGCATTCGAATACCTGAGTTTTTAATTAAGGGGCAACACAAAACAACAGCAAATAAACCAGCTGGTTGGCTAGTTTCAGCTTGGCTCAGAATCCTGACCATCAAGACATCACATGGAGAGAAGAGGGGATGAAAACACAGCTGGCTTAGGCCACATTGAGCAAAGACACTTTTCAGAATCAAAGGTCACACTGCGCTTGCTACACTAGCAAAGGGGAATCTCTGCGAGGGACACTGGGGACCACAAAGGACACACCAAGTCTGGGGCATCAATACCCCATTATGCTAGTATGGAAACAGACCCTGCCAGGCCCCCTCTGAGAAGGCTGCAGGTACTGGAGAAGTTTCCAGAGGTGAGGAATGACACTCAGCTCCTGCCATCACCTCCCACTGCCGGGAGCCTCTGGGGTGAGTCACCCACAGCCGTGAGCAGTTCCACTCAGCAGTGCTATTTCAGTTCTTTCTGATTTTTCAGACCGTTAAGGGGAAATGGCTATTTTTAGCCCTGCCAAGCTTTCAGGGAAAAAAACGACTTGACTTCCAAACAGCAGCTCCACCACGCCTATGCACACACGCAAGCCCGAGAAAAGGATACTCCGGTGGCCAAGGACGAGGCTGCTCTGTCCCAGCTGCAGTGCAGTGACCATCGACGTCTCCTGGTCCAAGACAGCCACCGGCCGGGCTGGGTCTCCCTCAGGGCCTGGGATGCTGTTCTGAAGCTGCAGCTCATACTGATCAGAAGGCATGGAGAGTTCTGGCCACCAACAAACAAAAAATAATAGGGAAAAAGAGAGCAAAGACAGAAAATGTTAGAAGCCAACACACTCCCACCGCCACCCTGAATCTCTGCACCCTGCTGTCAGTACAGCTGCCGCATTTTTTCCTTAATTGTTTTCAGTGCTTTAAATTTGAATATTGTTCTCCATGCTAGTGGACAAAGCTGACACTCCATGAATTTTAGAGGCAATCAGTTTTTATGTGTCTGCTGTAAGCTGTTAAAAAAAAAATCAGCTGGGCGAGGTGGCTCACGCCTATAATCCCAGCACTTTGGGAGGCCGAGACAGGCAGATCGTGAGGTCAGGAGATCAAGACCATCTTGGCTAACACGGTGAAACCCCATCTCTACTAAAAATAGAAAAAATTAGCTGGGCATGGTGGCAGGCACCTGTAGTCCCAGCTACTCGAGAGGCTGAGGCAGGAGAATCGCTCGAACCCGGGAGGTGAAGTTTGCAGTGAACCAAGACTCTGTCCCCACACTCCAGCCTGGGCAACAAAGCAAGACTTTTTAAAAAAAAAAAAAAAAATCAACCACATTCCATTTGCCAGCTGCTTGGAGAATACTAACGTTACACCATTTCTGAACATCGCAAAGTGAACTGTTTGCTTCTACGTAGAGGGGGCTGTTTGGTGACACTGGGGTTCTTGCTGGCTCTGTCTGGCCTCTAAGGCTTTCCTTAGAAGCTCTGGTCACTGGTCTTCCAAGGGGTCTGTAACTGCAAACAATGAACCCTGCTGCCACCCTTACCAGCCTCAGTGTTCCCCTGTTCTTCACATCCACTTGGCAGAAAAATAACTTGCCCAACTAGGACAAGTGAGCTAGGATGGAGAACAGTTTCCCTGGGAAATAACAGTTCTGTAAAGTGGGCCACATCAATGTCCATCTTCCTTGCCCTCTGGGCAGAGACCACAAGCACTTCTGATAGCAATAGTGACTGCTGACCAGGGATCAAGATGTCTCAGAACAATGAGGTGTCTCATGATCATGTTCCCTCACCTCATCCCTCAATAGCCCACACTACTGAGAGCCACATTTTGTGGATAGGGGACTGAGGACATCAAGATGAGCAGCCTGCTCACTGTCGCGCAGCTAGTGGAAAACAGAGCTGGGATTCTGATCCAGAGAGCCTGACCACTTCCACATTCACTCTCCTAAGTCCGTGGAGGTTCCTAACCAGTCACCTACTCACTGTCCCTACAGGTGGGACAGTCTAGCCCTCCAGCAAGAGAAGAGGACACAGGGAACAGCAGACAATATCCCTGCTTGGCCTTCCTCTCAGGCCAGCTCAGGGCTTCAATACCCCATAGAGGATGTCAGGTCAGGGCTCCCAGAGGAATTTCAGCTAATGCATGTTTCACAATCTCCAGGGATTCTGATGAGAATTCTAAAAGAGAGACAACTTGTCTAGCCCTTTGTCCTGGGGTATTTTTCATGTGATCTAATAAGCATCAAATAATTTTCACTAGAATACTGGGTCCTCAAAGTGTGGTCCCTGAACCATCAACATCACCTGGAACTGCAAATGATGGGCCCCATCCCAGACCTGCTGAATCAAACACTGGTGTGGGCTCCAGCAAGCTCTGTTTTCACAAGCCCTGTAGGTGATTCTGATGCAGGCTTGAATCGAGAATCCCATAGGGAGTGCACAGCCCACGTCCTCATCTCTAATCAAGTGATTCTTGCAGATTATGTATCTAGTGTTCAGAATATGGAGGAGTGCATCAAAGATAAATGTCAGAATAAAATAACACAGTCGCTCAATGAAGCAATATTACTTTATACTGATTAATGAAGCACTAGCTTCCTCCCTTGTTTATTTTCAAGTTCTCTAAATGAGTAAGGCCCTTTGGGAAATGAAAATGCTTACATTGAAGGCGTCATACATAGTACAGATGTAACCCACCTTGCAAATCCTAAGACTGAAAATAAGGAGGTTTTTTGACAGACTCCTTACATACCTCTCTGTCTCTATTTCTTTTTTTCTTTCCAGAGGGTCTTACTATGATGGCCTGGCTGCAGTGCTGTAGTTTTCACAAGTACAATCACACCTCGCTGCAGCCTGGAACTCCTGGGCTCAAGTGATCCTCCTGCCTCGGCCCCCTAAGTAGCTAGGACTACCAATGCATGCCACCACACCTGGCCTTAGATACTCCCTGTTACCTGAATCTCACTTCTTATAAAAGACATTGAATGTGGAAGTCTTTGCAGATGTTAAGGGCACTGCCCAGTTCCTGCCTTTGAATTCTTGGGCCAACAACAGAAAGGTTACTCCTAAGGCCCCAGATCATCCCTGCTATGATCTGCAGGGGTAAACAGCTGCCCTTCTGTAGGCCAAGAGGCTCACATTGTTCTAAAAGACATGATCTCTGTCCTCTATTGGCCCTGGATGATCCCCCAAGATGTTTCTGTCAGCATCCCCACTCCTGGACCTTGTGCTCTACATGAGCTCCAGGGATGACCATGGAGCTCCTGAGGAGCTGGGTCTGAGTCAAGGATGATGGAGAGCTCACTCCCCTGCCTCTGACCTCAGCCCCTGCTCATGCAGCCCCAGATCCATTAGTTCTGAGCAGCCACAGTTAAGTGCCTAACAGATTCAAAGTCCCTTCACAACTGAGTCTTTGACACATGAACCTCAGCCCAACACATGTTCATGCTATTGGTTTTGCAAACCGAGTACACTTTATTTCAGTAATTTCCATCATTCTATCAAGTTCTCTTCAGATACTGATTCCATCAGCCAGCATGTCCTTCCCACATTTTTGTTACATCTAACAACTTGATCACTGTGGCAGTCATGTGTGCAACCAATCCAAACGCCAACAGGACTGAGGACTGCAGACTGGAGATGGAGACCACAGCCCCCACTAGAAGCCCATCCTTCTAAAAGCAACACAGACGCCCCTACTATAAGCCCAGAAGCCCATCTCCTACACTCTCAGGCCTTGCTTGCAGACATGATGTGACTGACTGTGCTCCGCCTCCACTAGGCTGTGAGCTTCAGGAGGGCAGGAACCAGGCAGCTCTGCCGACCACTGTGCACTCAGCACCCAGCAAATGGCAGCACAGAGCAGATGCTCAGGAAATGTGTTTGTAAGAAAGGGAGCAGCTAGAGAAAAGAAGAGAGGCAGGCATAAAGAAAATAAAAATGCCAAAGAAGAAAAAAATACTTTAAGGAAGGAAACCCAAAAGAAAAGAAAATATAGAGTTAATCAGCAGTTATAATTATCCCATGTTAGTAACCCCACGTAACTGTCATCCAACCTAAAGTGCTCTGAGCCTTCCACAGGGTGCTGTGCTAGACAGGGATTTGTTGAAATTCAGGCTCCCTGGGAAGACACCATTCCCTAACTTTTCTGTGTTGCAAACCTGCAAAAACCAATAGAGTCATGTGAATTATACTTCAATGAAAAACCAATCCAGCTAGGCTGAGCATGGTGGCTCATGCCTATAATCCTAGCACTTTGACAAGCTGATGTAGGAGAGATAACTTGAGCCTAGGAATTTGAGACCAGCCTGGGCAACACAAAGACCCCATCTCTATAAGAAAAAAAAAAAAAAAATTAGCCAGCCATAGCGGCATGTGCCCCTGATCCCAGCTACTCAGGGGACTGGTATAGGAGGGTCACCTGAGCCTGGGAGGTCAAAGCTGCAGTGAGCCATGATTGTGCCACTCCACTCTAACCTAGGTGACAAAGTGAGACTCTCCCTCAAAAATACCCCAAATCAATTCATCTAAAAGACTCAGGAGTTTCTGTTGGTGTGTCTTGTTCATGGGGAAGTTTTACTAGCTTGGCCCCTCTCCATTTTGCCATCTGGAATCCACTGCAGTGCTGTGGCATCCAGTGCTATCAATCGCATAGGAATGTCTATTTTTGGAGGACTTTCACATCTCATTACCCCACTGATGAAAGGGAGGTGGTCTGCCTCTTTCCTTTCCTGTCCCAAGGCATCTTTCGTGTGCTCCAATTCCTTGACTTCTGTGGCAGTCAGCTCAGTGACTAAGCCCATTAGTTTTCTAGGGACCTTGGGAGGTGCAGTTCCTCTGGGCTGTGATACCTGAGCTAATTTAGAATGAGCTCTTTCTGAAGCCAGCCCATCCCCTCTTAACCACATGGGCTCTGCTTGCCCAGCTGAGGCAGTTTCATGCCCCTTGAGTCCCATGCAAAGGGACCACCTCACTGCTGCCCTGAGATACTGTAAGACCCTGTTTTTTGTTTTGTTTTCTTTTCTTTTTGATGGAGCCTCGCTCTGTTGCCCAGGCTGATGTGCAATGGCGCAATCTCAGCTCACTGCAACGTCTGCCTCCCAGGTTCAAGTAATTCTCCTGTCTCAGCCTCCTGAGTAGCTAGAATTAAAGGCGCGCGCCACCATGCCTGGCTAATTTTTGTATTTTTAGTAGAGACCTGTTTTTACCATGTTGGTTAGGCTGGTCTCAAACTCCTGACCTCATGATTCACCCACCTCAGCCTCCCAAAGTGCTGGGATTACAGGCATAAGCCACTGCACTGGTCTGCCTGTGTTATTATAATTACCTTTTTTTCTGGGTTTGCTTTGGGGAGATGGAGCAGAGGGAAATTCCAATCGATCCCACAGGGGTGATTAAGGCTAAGGTGCCCAACAGTTTTGTGAGCTTCAGGTCTTCTATGCCTCAGTTTCCTCATGTAGGAAACAGGGTATTAATGAAATCTACCTCATAGCGCTGTTGGGTTATATCCAGGCGCACACCTGTAATTCCAGCTACTCAGAACTGAGGTGGGAGAATGTCTTGAGGCCAGGAGTTTGCGATCAGACTGGGCAACATAGCAAGACCAGGTCTCTAAAAAATAAAAGCAGTTTAAAAAAGAAAAGCACCTAGAACTGCCCAACACTGAGGAAATATTCAGTCATGATTAGGTGCTGCCGGCAGTGACCAGGCTCTCCAAGCCTCTTCCTTCAGGCCACAGTGCCATTTCTTGATCAGGGTTCATGGATAATTTTATACTTCTGAGACCTCCTGTTTGTGCCCTCTGGCCTTTCAACACACTCCCCCATTGCATTCTTCTTTAGGCTGCTGTGTCTGCATCCCCAGAACTCTACCTTGGAGCCTCCTCCCTTTTCAGAGTCTCAGAAAGCCACATCTTGGACTGTCCCTGTCCTAGAATCTGCTTCCCTGAAGTTGGGTAAACATCAGGCTCTGACTAGGACACCCACACTTGGCTTCCTACAAATCCTACTGCAGGCCATCCTTCCCCATTGATTTGACACCTTGCAGAAGGGCAGATGCTGCCTGCCCAGAATTAAGAAACATGAGTTTGCTTCCCTTCAGCTAGGACCCCCTTGCCAGAGAGAACTGGGCCCAAAGGCAGGGGTACCTGTCCTCAGCTTCCTTGTCCTCCTGAGAGACAAGGAAGTGTTCTGCCACACAGGAATGACCAACCAGACAACTGCTTTCAGCTAAGCAGGACTTTAAAGAGGACAGCACCTCCCATCATCTGGGGACACTGCTCAAGTTGCTGTTATGTTGAAGTGTGATCTGCCTGCTCTTAAAATGACACCCTGTATCACAGATGGAACCAACCTGCCAACCTGGCAAAGTCACCTGCCTGAGGCCCTCGGATGGAATGGCCCTGAGCTCTTGTGCCCAGGACCCTCCAGGTCCTACGCTCTAGCTGTTAAACATACATAGCTTTGAACAAAATGATAATGATCCTTAGGAGGACTGGAACTCCATTAAGAACCCTCACTATCTAAACACAAGTACACAGTGTAACTCCACTCCTATTGATTCATTTTGTCCTCACAGCCCCAGCAGAAAGGCCTCAAAGGCTCCAATGAGAAACAGCCCTGGAGATGAGCAGTGGCATGCCCAAGTTTTCAGCTGTCTGTTGCAGACCAGGGGCAAAACTCAGCTCAACACAAAGTCCACAGCTCTGGACTTGCTGCCACTGAAGGGGCATATACCTCAAAGAATTTGAAAGCAGGTACTCAGGTATTTTCTCACCATGTTCATAGCAGCATTACTCACAATGGCCAAAAAGTGGAAACAACCCAAGTGTCTGTTGATGGATGAATGGGTAAACAAAATATGGGCTATCCATCCACACAATGGAGCACTACTCAACTTTAAAAGAGAAGGTAATTCAGACCCTTGCTACAACATGGATGAACCCTGAAGGCATCAGGCTAAGAAAAAAGTGACATAAGCCAGTCACAAAAAAACAAATACTACATGATTCCACATACATGAGGTACCCAGAGTAGTCACATTCACAGAGACAGGAAATAGAATGGTGGGTGCCAAAGGCTGGGAGAGGGTGAAGGGGAGTTAGTGTTCTCACAACACAGAGCTTCAGTTTGGAAAGATGAACAAGTTCTGTGGATGGTGGTGATGGCTGCAAGAGCATGCTTGATGCTACCTGACTGAGCACTTAAAAATGGTTAAGATATTTGCTCTTGGTAAATTTTTTTGATATTTGATATTGGTAAATTTTGTTACATACATGTAATCAAAATAAAAAAAAAAAGGAGGAGGGAAGCATCTGCCATGAGGGCAGAGCCAATGACACACCTGCAATTGTCCCTTGCCTGATCTTCTGCACCTTGTAGTGAACGGAGGTTCCCACCATCAGGTAGATGTCATAGGCCGGGTTCAGAAGGATGTTCTCCAAAATCAGCAGCCTGACTTCGGCAGGGCGTACATTCTTGGCATAAAGAGAAGGTGGACAAAGTGAGGTGTGGCCAGGAAATGGAGGAGTGGCGGAGTAAACAAGAGAAAGAGAGCTGTTGTAAACATAGGAATAGGGAAGTTAAAAGCAAAGAAACAAGAGGTCATTCCCAAATCCTTACTTTCAGACCCCAGAGGTCCCAGGGGAGTTCCATAAGTACAGCAGGCACCCAAAGGCATTACCCAGACTGAGCCCTCACACTAGCTGCACAGTGGGTGTGGTTTAACTCTATGTATAACAATGATTAAACGGGAGTAAAAGAGGGGACCCAGGGCAAACTTTAGGGATGCTATGGCCACCAGGAGCTCAAGTTCTCTCCCCACAAAAGGTCCAGGGATCTTGAGAAGCCCCAGGCCAATGTAAAAAGCAGGAGATGCGCATGTGCTGTGATGAGCCCTCAGCTGCTATTCCTTGGCCCCTTCTCCTTCCCACCTTTCACCCCCAACCTGTGACCGCCCCCCTCCTCAGGAAAACCTGTAAGCAACTTCCTGATGGAAGAAAGATCACGAGATGCCCTGTCTAGTGCACCCCCAGGTACTGGATTCTCCAGAGGCCTGCACCTTTCATTGACTTTGTCTGTTTGATGGCGCTGTACATTGTAGAAAAGTGACAGCAAGGCAAATGATTCTTGTCCACAGAAACTCAAACATTTTCTCTGCTGGAGGCACAGCTGACTGCCCTCCTGTGGATGTGGGCATTCTGCTTCTTTTTGAGTTCAGTTCTTGGTGGACTGTGGCTACTCTTTGGATTCTCCTTTAAGCCTACTGTCACATCTGACGTGTTCCTCACTTAACAACTAGTTAATACTATCTTCAGTGTGTTCAAAAGAGACAAGCATATCGGGTACCACTGTGGTTAGGGCTCTGTGGTGGATGCTTTCCAGCACACAGGCAGGGAGGGCCACTGAATGTCTATTGCCAGGACAGCCAAGTCTGCCTTCCAGCTTAGCGGTGGGGCTGTACCCCATCCCAGCCCTGGGCCCTATGCAGGAGCAAACTGTCTCCAAATACTACCTGCAGAGTCCTGCAGGATCAGCCCCTATAACATGGCATGTCCCTATGTTTCCAAAACCTTCCAGGACTCTCCGATGCAGTAAACCCACTAGAGAGTGAATCAGAAGAGGATTTCTCTGTCTGCCACTTTATAAAATTAAATGGCAGGCCAAGTACCACAGTGTTCCTGCCTATGCACTAGGCAAACAAAAAGATCTCGGGGTTGCAGCTCAAAATGAGGCACATGTTGAGTGGACATTAGCCCACAGGGCAAAGGAAGGAACCAGGACGTTAGATAGACCAACTCCTCACTCTCCTTTCCTCTGGACACCCCCACTACTTACCCGGAGAATGGGATGCTGGTGAGGCCAGGAAGACATGGGATTGGCTGGGGCAGGGTTGAGGAGATCTACACATGGGATCCCTGGGCCACCAGTCTCAGGGCTCCAGTGGGGCACAGGAGAGACAGCACAGAAAACACCCAGGAGCCGAGGTTTTGTCAAAGCCCCGAGTGCTTGGGAGCGCCCCAGTATCAGCTCAGCGGGGGGCGCCAGTTGGAAATAGGTGAGTTACTGAGAACCTCCTGCTCTTGGACCTCCCTAGAAACTGAGAATGAGCGGGCCGGGCACGGTGGCTCACGCCTGTAATCCCAGCACTTTGGGAGGCCGAGGCGGGTGGATCATGAGGTCAAGAGATCAAGACCATCATGGCCAACATGGTAAAACCACATCTCTACTAAAAATACAAAAATTAGCTGGGCATGGTGGTATGTGCCTGTAGTCCCAGCTACTCGGAGGCTGAGGCAGAAGAATTGCTTGAACCCGGGAGGCAGAGGTTGCAGTGAGCCGAGATCACACCACTGCACTCCAGCCTGGCAACGGAGAGAGACTCTGTCTCAAAAACAAACAAACAAAAAATTAGCTGGACATGGTGGTGGTGCATGTCTGTAATCCCAGTTGCCCGGGGGTCTGAGGCAGGAGAATCACTTGAACCAGGAGTCAGAGGTTGCAGTGACCCAAGATCGTGCCATTGCATTCCAGCCTGGTGACAAAGTAAGACTCCATCTCAAAAAAAAAGAAACTGAGAATGAGCAAATGCTTTGCACATCTGCAGATGCTTTCTGGGGCCTCAACCAACTTTCTTTGTAAGCTGAGGCTCAACCAAACCAAACCAAACCAAACCATAAAAATATGAACCCACATCCTAAAATCATGGAACAGTGTCTCACTTCCACTATTCAATGTGTCTATGGGGGTGAGCAGGCGGCAGCAGCCTGATTTCACCCCAGGAAGCCCATTGCCTCCCAGTGCCCCAGGCCCACCTTGTAGACAGCCTCCTGGATTCGAGCCTTGAGCTTGGAGCTCCCGGTCTTCATCCCAGACACCAGGATGGTGTCCCCCTGCTTGGCAGCCTTTTCCATCTCTGAGATATAAGAAGGAGGGATGTACGTAGACTCCAAGAAAGTGAGAATTCTGGAAAAGGAGCATGTTGTCAAAGTTCATTGATCAAACTCCAACATGAGATTCATCAGACTCTACCACAACATTCCCTATTAGCACCTCCCACTGGGGCTGATGCGGAAATAAGGGGTGGCACCCTAGTCAGGGCTGGGGCTGCCTAGAGACATGTCCCTGCAGCTTCCTACATCAGAACTGCCAAAGTCCTTGTGAAAAATGCAGATTCTTGGCCACTGGTCCAGGCTTTGTCTGCAAGATGCCTGGGAATCTGCATTTTATCCACATGCACACATGATGTAAACACTGACACGCAAGATCAGCCGTTGAGTCCACATGGGAACAGTAAGGCTGGGAGAGGTGGCAGCAGCAGGCTCGCCTCCCCCAGGCTGCCTGCTCCTGTCCCAGCCCCCCGGCCTAGTGCCCAGCTCTGGGGAACGATTCTCCATGGCTGGTCCCCTAGCCCAGGGAACCGGACAGCACCACGTCTCACTCTCCCTGGATCCCAGCTTGGGGAAATGTTGGGGATGTGGTGGAGCCTGGAGTGTGGGCTGCTGGGTAGGCCTGGCTTCAGCGATCCTTCCCACGCAGCCTCCCACTTCAGCCTGCATTTACAAACAAGCCAACTGTTCCTCTGCAAAAGAGCAATCTGCCGATGCTGGGCCACGCCATGATTTATTTCCTCTCCTGGTTACTCTAGGTGTCACATGTCAAATTGACTACAAATCCAGGACAATCCAACTCCAATCTGTCTTGGCGTCTGGGATTTCCGTTAGCATTTGGCTCAGGTGCAGAGCTACCTGGAAGCTCAAGAGGCCTAACGTGCTGGGCCACAGGGGGCTGTCAGAAGGGGACAGGGAAATCAGTATCCTCTCAACATCCAGTGCGCGCCAGGCCCAGAGAGGGGCCCTCACTGCTGAGCTGCACAGTGGCCCTCATAGGCAGGCAAGGGATCCCCTCCAGCTGTGTTTCCCAGGGCAGAAGGCTGAGGCTCAGGTGGGTAATGTTCCCTGACTAAGACCACAGCCAAAAAACCAGAACTAGAATCCAGGTTTCTGACTCCCCTGCCCATGGTCATGGTTTTACAAAACACCAGAAACCACAGAGCTGGTCCAGAAGGCTCTGCCTCCAGGAGGGCAACCTGGCTCACAAAGGCGTCAGGATGTGAAGATGTCTGCCTGAGTCACTGTGAGCTGAGCCCTGGAACCACCACATCCCCAACATCCCCTATGGCCCAGACTGGACTCTAATGGCATAACGAGAGACCAGACAGTAAACTCCCAACAAAGGACTTATCATTACAAAGGAGTGAGAGAGCTACTTCCCCGGATCAGAAGCAAGTGCAAGAACAGAGTGTCAATTCTGTGATATTCCGGCCAAAGACACAACATTCACAGACCCTGGCCGTGAGGGAACAGCAGATGAACCCAAAACAAGGGCTGCTCTAAAGATAACTAGACTGTCCTCTTCACAAGCGTCATGGTGTCCAAAGTCAAAGCCCAAGAGACTGTCCCAGGCTGATAGAGACTAAGAGAAACAGGACACATGTGGCAGGTGATTCGGGACTGCGATTTTTCTTTTTGCTGAAAGGGATAAAACTGGGACAAGTGACCAAACTCAAGTGAGGTCTGAAGATGATCGGCATCAGTGTTTGCTTCCTAGCGCCATGACTGCATGGTGGCCGTGCAGGATGATGTCCTTGATGGTTGTAAAGCACATGAAAATCATCAGGGTGACAGGACATGAGGCTGGCAACAGGCTCTCAGGTGAATGAGGGCAATCACTTTTTGGACTACACTGGCAGGTTTTCTACAGGCCCAAAGTTGCTGCAAAAAGAGACTCAAAACATTCAAAAACAACTTTTAAAAAGGGACCATGCTTTTAAAAAATCATGTAGCAAAACATGAGGAAAGCAGCACAGTTGCGAATCCAAGCTCAGACCTGGGGCCTGCACCAGCGCCGGCCAAGGACCCACGTGGCTCTCCTCCTGCCCTGTCCCACACATGGCAGCACAGTGAGCCACTGACAGGAGACTCAAGCATCTCAAGAACTGAACTGCTCATTTTTTAACTACAAATAAATAGACCTGGGGTCCATGACTCCCACGGCTGGTCTCTCCCATGGAGACAGTGCAGATCCACGGATCAGAGTTCAAACTCCAGCTCTGCCCATCCTGAGTTCAGACAAGCGGATCGGCCTCTCCAAGTCTCAGCCTCTGGGACCACTCGATGGAGAGCACAGTTGTGTGCAAGCTCGCATGGCAGCCAGAGGATGACACACGTCAAGACACTTAAGGCGTCCACCTCACAACAAGTCTGGCTACACTGCTGTACGGGGAACTCAACACTGTTCCACCTGAGACTGGCACACACAGCTGGCCCATGCGCCAGCCAAAACCTGGCTACCCTTTAGCGTCCCAGAACTTCAGCCTGGGGCTACCCACACTTCCCCTGCACCCTGAGATAGCCATGTGTGTCTCATTTCTCCAGCTGGACATCCCAAGCCTCTGACAACTTCCCACACGACACTCTCTGTGGGCTGCAGAAGCAACCAGGCTCCTGCACAATGGTGTGAGTGAACCTTCCTCCTTAATCAGACACTTGGAATGTTGCAGGCATCCTGGGAATCTCCCAGGCTCCACACTAAGATGAAAGCCCCTCGCCAGTGTGGAGCTCACAGACATCCGCCTTCCCGCTTCCCTTCAAAGGGGGTCAGGCCTGACAGAGGCACCCCTTACCGCAGTGCATTGTGAGAGTCTGAGAACCTGTCCGCCTCGGAGTCCTTCACAATCGTCCACTCAAAGACCAGTCCGGCCAGGGTGCTGAAGGTGTTCCCTGTAAGAGCAGACGTCGGGGCAGACAGGCATGGAGTTAATTCCCCAGGGCTGAGGGAGGCGGGATAGGAGCTTCTGCCCCACACAGGAACGACACTCCACATCACCCACCACCAGGCAGGTGTCATGACCTGCATTTCAGGAGGGGAAGCTGAAGCTAAAAGGAATGAAGATCTTCACAGTCATGTGGTCACCAGGGGGCAAGGCCAGGATTTGAACCCAGGGCTGTCAGGTGAAAGCTTGTGCTCTTCCTGCTGTGACTCCCTGCCTTTGACTGCAGGACCAGCTCAGTGCAGTGCTTAACACTGCTGCCCTACATGCCTGTGAGCACTCCAGAGTTTAGGAGGCTGCTCAGAAACCCAGGCCATTTGCTCCTGCTCACCACCTCCTGAGAGTAAACTCCTCTCCCTCCCTGTGCAGGGGTGGGGACGCAGTGGGGAGAGGCATTGTCACATGACTCTTGTCTCTTTGCCTTGACTGTGAGAGTCCTGCAGTCCTGGGGTAAGTAAGGGGGCCACAAAGGTCCTTGGCTAGCGCTGGTGTAGCCTCTGGGTCTGAGCTTGTATTCACAACTGTGCTGCTTTCCTCATGATTTGCTATGTGATTTTTTAAAAGCACGGTCCCTTTTTAAAAGTGGAGGGCCAGGCCTAGACAGCCTCGGCTCTAATGTCCTGGCTTGCTGCCTGGGAGCCTTCTGACCTGTCCTTTCCAATCAAGAAACAGATGCCACTTGCAAACCTAGTTCTCACCTTCCCTTGAAAGGCTGAAGATCCTGCTACTTGGACCTCATTCTCTCTGAGGGTCAAAAGCTGCTCGCCCTCCCTAAAAGGGGCCATGCCACACTCCCCCTGCCAGCCCCTGATGCCCCACACCTGTTCCACATCCCTCATCCACATTCCCTTTCTAACCAGCTCCAATACAGGGCATCTGGGGGCCCGAGAAATGCTGCTTCTACAGTGCAAAGGGCAAGGTATTTAGAGTTGGACAGGCTTGGGGTCCTGCTTCTCTTCACCCCTATCCCTGGCCCCATTAAGTCTCAAAGGCCACATGAAACAGTGCTTAGTGACATGTCTAGAGTTCACAACAGCCCACTTATGGACAAAGGGATGGAGGTGGGGAAGGTCCTGCTGAGGGGTGAGGGGGCAGGGAAAGCTCTCAAGAAACCTCTGCCCGAAGTTTTGCTTTTTCCACTCAAAAAGAAAGCTGTCAGTACCTACTATGTGCAACAGACAGAGCCCTGGACCTTGAAGCCTCACAGCCAAGTTTACATAGCAACCATGAAAGCCAGCAGTCCGGTCTCCAGATGATCCACCTCCCCTGTCCTGCAGGAGGGCTGCAGGAAAATGTTAAACAATTCAACCTAACAAACATTTACCTGATGCCAGCTGGGCAAAGTCCAGTGTCAGACACAAAAGCGTCCAGAAGAATGAACTGATCCCAGTTCTATCCTCCGAGTGCTGACCTCAACAAGCCACAGTAAAAAATGTCCGGCACCCCAGGGTCAGTGAAGGGGCCACTCAAGAGCTGAGCGAAACTGAAGGGAGGAACAAGTCTCACCTTGGGCAGCCAAGGAGGACTCCCTGGAGGAGGGCACACCTGAGAGGCAATGCCAGAGGAAGCATGGCTTCTGAAAGCAGAGTTCAGGAGGGGAAGGTGCTCTAGGCAGAAGAGACAGCTTAAGGGAAGGTGAGGCAGGGGCATCGTTGGAGACCCTGAGCTAGTCCAGTTCTGCTCAGGCAAGAGGCAAGAGTGGGCCAGGAAATAAATGTGAGAACACTGACTGGAGGCAGGCACTCTGCAGGCGGCTTCTGGCCAAAAAGGCAGATCCCAGCCACTTGGGGAGGGCCCCCAATGCCCAGGAAAATGCAGCAGCAGGAGACAGGCCGCGCGTCCAGGCAGAAAAGAGCAACAGTCAGACATCCTGGATCCCAGCCCCTGCTCAGCGACCCATGAGCTGTGTGACCGTGGGCAAATTACTGAAGCTGAACGTCAGCTTCCTCGTCTCTACAGTGGGCATCAGACCATTTATGAGCACAATAAGACATTGTACTTACTAAGGGGACAACACACTGCCTGGCACCCATGGGCAGCCAGGGTACCACTGTTTGCTGAGCAATTATCTTTCTTGACATTCATCAATCTGATAAGGCACATCCTTTCTGGGACTGCCAGTCACTCAAAGGTTCTAAAGGTCAAGTTCATCTTCACAGAGGAGACTTCTGACCAGAAAAGGGTTTGCAGGCTCAGAAAAAAGGCAAAAGGGCCTGGCACAGTGGCTCACGCCTATAATCCCAACACTTTGGCAGGCCAGGGCGGGCAGATCACAAGGTCAGGAGATCAAGACCATCCTCGCCAACATGGTGAAATCCTGTTTCTACTAAAAATGCAAAAATTAGCTGGGCGTGGTGGCGGACGCCTGTAATCCCAACTATTCAGGAGGCTGAGGCAGGAGAATTGCTTGAACCTGGGAGGCAGAGGTTGCAGTGAGCCCAGATTGCGCCACTGTACTCCAGCCTGGTGACAGAGCGAGACTCCATCTCAAAAAAAAAAAAAAAAAAAAAAAAAAAAAAAAAAAAAAAAAAAAAAAAGAAAAAGAAAAGAAAAAGAAAAAAGGCAAAAGGAATGATGAAGGTACTCATCAAAGTATGAGAACCCAGTAGAAAGCATGACAACCTCACAGTGGATGAGGACGAGGAAGGGAGTTATCCATTTCCTTGCTGCAAAGGTGGGGCCTTGACATGGGCTGCTGGTGAAAGACTCAGTCTGTGGAGAACAGAAGACATCCTACTCTGGAACTGGCCGCAGGGGCCATCAACCCTCAGGAGTGCAGGGAGTGTGAGAGGAAACAGTCCAGGCCTCTGGGCACCATCCTGGCATAACAGTGGCCTGGGAAGGCCTGGGCAGGCATCTCCCCAATCCCAACATCCCCACCACCTGCCTGGGGAGGACAGACACACATTCAAGAAAACAGTGACTTAAAAGGGATTTAACTAAAACTGCAAGGATGAACAATAGCAGGTTCTGACAAGGACGTAGAGATCATGGCACCTTCACACACTTCCCCCAGGAATCTGAAACATGGCAGCCACTTGGGAAGCCTCCTGGCAGCTCCCAAACAGTTAAACACAGAGTTATCCTATGCCCTGACAATTCCATTCCTACCCAAGAGACCGGAAAACCCATGTCTACATGTGAATGTTCACAGCAGCATTATTCATAACCGCCAAATGTGAAAACAACCTAAGAGTCCATCAGTGGATGAGCGGAGAAACAAACACGGTCGACCCCTGCAGTGGAAAGTTATTCAGCCACAAAAAGAATGAAACATGGGCCAGGTGCAGTGGCTCAAGCCTGTAATCCCAGCACTTTGGGAGGCCTAGGCAGGTGGGTCATTTGAGGTCAAGAGTTTGAGAATAGCCTGGCCAACATGGTAAAACCTTGTCTCTACTAAAAATACAAAAACGAGCCAGGCATGGTGGTGCGCGCCTTAGTCCCAATTATTCAGGAGGCTGAGGCAAGAGAATCTCTTGAACCCCAGGAGGCGGAGGCTGCAGTGAGCCAAGATGACACCACTGTACTCCAGCCTGGCAAACTCTGTCTCAAAAAAAAAAAAAAAAAAGGAATGTTAAGTATGACAGACACACTTAACAACACAGATGAACTTTGAAAACGTGCTCAGTGAGAGAAGCCAGTCACAAAAGATTGTATGTACAGTTGTATACGGCTGCACACATGCACTGTGTGATTCTATTCACATGAAATGTCCAGAACAGCCAAATGCGAAGAGACAGAAAGCAGATTCATGGTCATCAGGGGCTGGAGAGAGGAGAGAATGGGGAATGACTGCAATGAGTATGGGGCTTCCTTTTGGGGTGATAAAAATGTTCTGAAATTAGACAATGGTGATATTTACACAATTGTGTGAAATTACAAAAAGCACTGAATTGTACACTTGAAATGGGTAAAACTTCATGAGATATAAATCTCAATACAAATGAACATCTCTTTTTAAATGACTTAAGGGAGGAAATAGAACAGAGTAGCCAAAAGCAGGAGTTGGCAAACTATGGCCCCTGGGCCAAATCTGCCCCTCTGCCTATTTTTATAAATAAAGTTTTATTAGAACACAGCCACATTAGAACACATTAGATAGAATGACATGTCCATTCATTTACATATCATCTAAGGCTGTGCCTGTGTGTCTGTGTCTGAGATTCTGGGGGCAGCGGCTAGGTCCTTCTTTCCCTATAGCAGCCCTGGTGCCTGAACAATGTCTAGTTTGTACAAAGTGCTCAGAGAAACACCCCCTGGCATACTGGGCACTCACATGAGACTGAACACTTTACATATTTCTCACTAAGTCCTTATGGTCTCCAGGACAAGCATTGCTGCCTCAATCTCACAGGTCAGAGGGCAGTGTCAGAGGTTAAGGGCCTTATCTGGTGAATGAGTAAGTAAGGGAAGAAGAGGTCTGCTAGTGTTTTAAATAGTGGTTTGGCGTCTGGGCCATTTGGCTATGTCTGGGCCATTTTTGATTGCCATGGCTTGGGAGACACTACTATCATCTAGTAGGTAGAGGCCTGGGATGCTGCTGAGCACCCTATAATGCACCGACAGCCCCCATCACAAAGAATTATTCAACCCCAAATGTCAATCAATACTATCTAGGCTAAGAATCCTGATTCAGAATTTTTTTTCAAAAACAGGAGCTAGAGTTGTCAGAAAAGGTTTCAAAGACAAGGTGAGCCTTGGTTTGAACTTGGTTTTGGGGCAGATCATCTGAAAGACATCTTTTGCCTTATTTTCTCCGACAAGAATTTTAACCTACAAAGTTTTCCTTACTGGCTGGGCACGGTGGCTCATGCTTATAATTCCAGCACTTTAGGAGGCTGAGGCGGGTATCACCTGAGGTCAGGAGTTTGAGACCAGCCTGACCAACATTGTGAAGCCCTGTCTCTACCGA
>NW_016107647.1:398161-402895 GCF_001604975.1 Cebus imitator
AAAAAAAAAAAAAAAAAAAAAAAAAAAAAAGTTTCCCTTACTTCCTTTAAGAGATCACCTAGAAGAATTCCAGCCTGGAATGAGCCCATATTTGACTCTAGCTAGGTAAAGGTGTGAGGGCAGTGCCCTGGACCAGCAGCATAGATGTAACCTGATCCACACACATGCTCGGCGGTCTGGACCAGGAAGCCACCACCAGCCCTAAGAGCCGGAGCAGGCAGCATGGCCCCAGACAGCCTCTCCCAGCCTCCCATTGCTGCCAAGAATGGTAGCTTCCTCAAGATGTGCTGCCCCAAGGACCGGCACCGTGACAGGCAGGATCTGGCTCCAGGGTCACAGAGTCACAGCTCTGAGCACACAGGCCCCGCTGCAGGGGTTCCTGAGTGCCAGTAGTGACCATAACTTGATGCCACCGAGGGCTTGAGGCCCACCTCAGAGGTGTTTTTTGCCTCTTCAGCATCTCCCCCTGTACCAATTTCATCTGCCTGATGGGAGCTGCCCTCTAGTGGACCTGCAGGGCTGGATGCCATAGGAGACGGGAATGCAGAGAGGCCAGGGTCACGGTGGGGAGACAATCCAGCATGGGCTGCAGAGGACAAACAGGCAGGGGGACATCCTCACCCTCGGAGTCCAGGGCCTGGATCTTCAGCTCCAGTGGGGAGTCTTCCAGGTAAAGCTCACGGGTGGTGGAAACAATCTGGATGCCCTGGATGAGGTCCACAATGGCGTCACAGCGCAGGACCTGGCCTGTGGCTGGAGAGACCCCAGGGAGGGTCAGCACCAAAGATAGTCCCCACCCCTGGCTCTACCTCTAAGCCTTGCAGGCTTACACTCTGGCAAAGACCCCAGTGACCACCAACTTCACCCTCAGAAGCCAAGCAGCTGCCTTGCACACAGCCCCACTGAAAGTTAACAGGGACTTCCAGAAAGGAAGGGCTGTGGGGGCCTTGTCACCACCTGCTCTGGCTTTTCCAGCGGGGCACCAGCATTTAAAGCTGTGGGCAAAGGAAACTCCAGGAAAACTTTGTTTTGTTCAGGGTGTGACCATTCCGTGAAGTGACAAGGGATACAGTATGATGAGTTCCCATCCCAAAGACGAGAGCCCTGTCCCTTCACTGAGATTAGGGATTACGCCAGTGGTTTTTGATTTTCACATATGCTGGTGTGTTTTTATATAAGATTATCAACTATAGTACAGAAAGGGCTGGGGGGTACACCCAGAGTTCTTTTTTACTTGCTCCATAAATAAGGTATGTAAATGGCATTATCTGGGGAACCCTCAAGGGTAAGGATAGCAGTAAGAGATACAGAATTATCCTGACCTTCTCCAGGCACCACATAAAAATACTTGTGCACTTTAGTGTTGTTTTCTTGCACAGCAATACAGTCCCATGTATCAAAAGCATTCAAAATATTCAAGTTTGGCCAGGCGCGGTGGCTCACACCTATAATTCCAGCACTTTGGGAGGCCAAGACAGGTGAATCACTTGAGGTTAGGAGCTCAAGACCAGCCTGGCCAACATGATAAAATCCCATCTTTAATAAAAATACAAGAAAAATCAGTTGGGTGTGGGGGTACACGCCTGTAATGCCAGCTATGGGAGGCTGAGGCAGAAGAACTGCTTGAACCTGGGAGGCAAGAAAGAAAGAAACGAAAATTGGCCAGGAAACATAGCGAGACTCCTTCTCCACAACAAATTTTAAAAATTAGCTGGGTATGGTGGCGTGCACCTGTGGTCCCAGCTATTAAATACTTGGGAGGCTGAGGCAGAAGGACTGCTTGAGTCCAGGAGGTTGAGGCTGCAGTGAGCAGTGCTGAAGCCACTGCACTTCAGCCTGGGTGACAGGGTAAGAAACTGTCTCAAAACAACAAAAAGAGAATATTATTCAGCATTAAAAATTATTGTATGGGCCAGGCACCATGGCTCACACCTGTAATCCCAGGACTCTGGGAGGCCAAGGTGGGTGGATCACAAGGTTGGGAGTTTGAAACCAGCCTCGACAACTTAGTGAAACAATGTCTCTACAAAAAACACAAAAATTAGCCTGGTGTGGTGATGCTTGCCTGTAGTCCCAGCTACTCAGGAGGCTGAGGCAGGAGAACTGCTTGAACCTGGGAGGTGGAGGTTGCAGTGAGCCAAGATTGTGCCACTGCATTCCAGCCTGGGTGACAGAGTGAGACTCTGTCTCAAAAAAAAAAAAAAAAAAATCATTGTATGGTAAAATGGAACCTGTCCTATAGCAGGGAAAAGCATGATAGAATATCACATTTTTGCTCTCAAACTATTTTACAACCAATATAATAAATTAGATATAGGGAAGAAAAAGGAGTGATTTCATAGATTAGGACAACTGTCACTGTAATGAGTTGGTATCAATTAAGAGTTATTTAGGTAACGAGTAATAATTTAGAAATTTAGCAAGCCAGCCTCCACAAAAGGGAACACGGTACAAAGTGCTGGCACAAGGGCCCGGGATGGCCATTGCCTGCTGGGTGTCTGCCTCCTGCCTGGGCATCCTGCCACCCAAGAAGAGCACTGCCATGGGCTCAGGTAGCCCCTGGGGCCCTTGGTCTCAGTGAAGCGTTTTCCTGTGTCTAGCTCCGACCAGGGATCACACACGGCACTCAGCCCTTACTGATGTCCTCTGCGAAGATGATGCTGGTGAGGCGGGCAGGCTGGGTCAGGCGGGCTTGCACCACCGCCTTCTGGGAACACTGCTGCTCGTCCGGGCCCAGCGGCTCGATGCTAGCCACCTCCGGCCGGGTGGACAACCTGCAGTGGAATAAGAAAGCCTTTACTCTGTGGAGCTGCACTGCAAGGCACAGTGGGGTCCAGACACCATGCTATGGCTCCCATCTGGGGTGCTGTCCTGGACCCAAAGACAGAATTGAGGTGGGCAGCCTAACACCAGCTTCAAACCCAGAGGAGACGTGGGGCCCTGCCAAGGCTCCTCCAGTTAAGACCTCCACAAGCTGAGGGCCCTGGGCCTGTGTGCACGGTCCCTATGGAGCAAATCAAACAGGAGACCTCAGACCTGGAAATGAACTCAAGGTTCAACAGATGGCCACTATCCAAGACTCCTGAAGATGTGGGAGTCATTCAACATCAGCAGGAAAGGGATCCTATGAGGGACACGTGGCACAGGGAAGGGGCACAGGCATCTCGGCCAACCTCTAGCCCAGGCCTGGCACACAGCAGGCTCTGGGCATCATCTTCCAACCCCAACAGGTTTCACTAACCCTGAAGATCACTACTTGTAATGATAACCACAATCATGAGCTCCCAGTGCCTGCAGAGCAGATATTATAGCCACAGTGACAGACAGATAAACACATTCACAAATGAGCCCAGATGTCTATAAGCCTAATTCCCCAGGAAGGATAACAGGAGGAAGAGAAATGTGTGGGGTAAGCTATCTGGTGTCAGTGCCTCAGTTTCTCATCCATGGCCCAAGATAACCACCCCAGGCCCAGGTGAGAAGGGGACGAGTAGCAGAGGACAGTAGACTCCACACTGCGCATACCCAGCTAGCACGTGCTGTCTAGCACAGGGCCTCCAAAACAATGCCACACAGGACCTGGGGTGAAGCAGGGCCATGGGAAGCAGCCAGTCATGCTGCCCTCAAAGAGTTTATAGTGTGACCAAGGCCCCAGGAGGGGCCACTAAGCAGTTTCAGTGCTTGTCTCTAGGGGCCACACCCAGCACAGCACCCAACACAGAGCAGGCACTCCAGGGTCTCTGCATCCTCCCCAACTTTGCCAAAATTCACTGGAACATCCACAGCAGCAAGTATTCTGAAGGAGACTTGTCAGAAACTGCCTGGCGTCAAAAAGCAGTGGTGCGTGGATGGGCACAGTGGCTCAGGCCTGTAACCCAGCACTTTGGGAGGCCAAAGCGGGCAGATTACCAGAAGTTAAAAGTTTGAGAGCAGCCTGGACAACTTGGTGAAATCCCTCTGCTAAAAAAACAAAAAATTAACCAGGTGTGGTGGTGGGCACCTATATTCCCAGCTACTTGTGAGGCTGAAGCAGGAGAATCGCTTGAACCTGGGAGGCAGAGGTTGCAGGAGCCAAGATCACACCATTGCACTCCAGCCTGGGCAAAAGAGGGAGAACTGCCTCAAAAAAAAAAAAAAAAAAAGCAGTGGTATGGAACACACCCAGGCAGACATGCCAAGGGTCTTCCCCAGGCCAGGCCAGCACAGGGGCCCCTCCAACACACCTAAGCAAAGCGACCACTCCGACACTGCCTGGCCACACTGGACTGCAGCAGGAGGCCTGCAGGGGAACCTTATAGCCTGGACCACCCTACTGGGAGTTCAAGGAAAATAAGCCACACCCATCAGTTAAGGAAAGCAATCTACACCCCCAAAGAAGTACATCTGTGCCCCTTCTGGATTTCTTCCAAGAAAATAGCACGGTACAGACTCCAGGAAGACAGCAAAGCAGGCACAAGTGCACAAAGGAGACAAGAAGCAGGTGCCTGTGAACGTGGCCCATGTCTGCTGGAAGCACTTTGTCCAACCGTCCAACTGCCAACAGCACTAGGGCCCTACAGTGTTCCTCAAAGGGCGTTAAACTTCCCACACACTGGCACACAAAACAGAGTGTAGAAACGAGGACAAATGAGAAAATTCATACAGGGCAGTGAAGACCAAGGAAAAAACAAATCCTGGGTCCTAGATTCGATCTGGGGACAGAAAAAGGATCGTGTACTTTTTTTTTTTTTTTTT
>NW_016107647.1:403585-408116 GCF_001604975.1 Cebus imitator
TTTTGTATTTTTAGTAGAGACGGGGTTTCACCATGTTGACCAGGATGGTCTCGATCTCTTGACCTCGTGATCCACCCGCCTCGGCCTCCCAAAGTGCTGGGATTACAGGCGTGAGCCACCGCGCCCGGCCAAAAAAATGTTTTTTAAATTAGCCTGTTGTGGTGGCATGCACCTGTGGTCCCAACTACATGAGAGGCTGAGGTGGGAGGATCACTTGAGCCAGGAAGTCAAGGCTGCAGTGAGTTATGATTGTGACGCTGTACTCTGCCTGAGTGACAGGATGAGACCCTGTCTCAAGCAAACAAACAAGTAGGATAAATGAATAAATATGAAGAATAAAGGAAATAAAGTCTATGGGGGGAAAAAGGATTCATCATTTTCCACTCCTGCCTTTTAAAACACCTGGGAACTGGGATCTGGGATCCTGGTCTGGCCTGTAAATCCCACCCCCTCTCCCAGCCTCTGTCTTCTCAACAAAATAGAGGCAACCACTTCTTTTCTCACTCCATTAACAGCAGTGTATTAGTCTCAGACACAGTTCCAATAAATACAAACAGAACTCTTCCTATCTAAGTAAAAGATGCCTGAAATTTTCCTTGCAAAACTCCCCAAGCTCTTCCCTGGGCTGCCACTGAGATGCCTGGGCAGCCTGCAGAGCCCAGCTACCTTTCATGTCCATGTGGCAGGGCTATATTAAGGACCCATACAGGCCTGAGATAGCCCTGCACAATAGACATGTAACACAGGCCACATTTTCATTTTCTGTCAGAAAGCAACAGGTGAGATTAATTTTTAATAAACCTTGTTTTTTAAAGCAGTTTTAGGTGCACAGCAAAACTGAGTGGAAAGTATAGCATTCCTATACACAACCTGCCCCACGCATACACAGCACCCCCTCAACATCCCCACCAGAGTGGTGCATTGGTTACAATGGAGGAGCTAGCAGTGACCTCAGGATCACTCAGAACCCCCAGCTGACATGAGGGTACATACTCAATATTTCATGTCCTGGGGGTTTGGACAGATAGATAATGGCCCGCACCCGTCATGCCAGTATCCTTCGGGACAGCACCACTGCCCTAAAAGTCCTCTGCGCCCTGTCTATTTCTATTTTTAAATTCCTACTAAAAAGTCATATTTTTAAGAAAACATGTGATTTACCCCAACACATCCTAAATATCATGCTTCTGATGTGGTACTGGCTGCATTTTCAGAGCTCATAGTCACACATCTTAGTCTTTTCGGGCTGCCATGACAAAACATCACAAACAGGGTTTTTCTAACAAGAGAAATGTATTGCTCACAGTTCTGGAGGCTGGCAATCCAAGATCAGCTGGCATGCTGGGTGTCTGGTGAGGGCCCACTTTCTGGGTCATGCCTGCTATCTTCCCAGTGTCGTCCCGTGGCAGAAGGGGCGAGGGAGCTCTCTGGGGCCTCTTGTATAAGGGCACTAATCCCAACCACAAGGGCCCCACCCTCATGACGCCATCAATTACCAAAGGCGCCACCTCAGATGCCATCACCTTGGGGATGAGGTGTCAACACGAGTCTGGGGGAACACACACATTCGTTCACATAGTGAGTAGTACCAATGCTGGCCTGGCTCTGAGCCTGGCTTCCTGGTGGAGGACGGCGCAGGCACAGGGCTCTCATGCACTGGAGTCCCTGTGGACACCTCCGACCTCTGCCCAGGCTCTACCTGGGAGGTGGTGAGTGCTGAGTGCTCTTGTGACCCTCTAAGAAAGTCCCTCCTCTCAGCACTCAGTGCTGACAACAGAGCCTAGGGGAGAGAGAAAGCAGCCTGTCCTGGCCTGGGAAGGCTGGTTTCAGCCATTTAAGGTAGTTCCCACTCCTCAGGCCCTGGGGCCTGGGGCTTGATCCCTGCATCCCCTCTCCTTCTGGCTGAGCTCTGTGCAGTGGAAGTCAGACTATCCTCCCAGCACTCCCTACAAGCAGACTGGCCCACTTCCAGCCTCCTCAGATCCTTGCTCCCCTGGGGCCAGCTCTCTCTGGGTCAGGACCCACATTGGAAGCTAGGAGCAGCCTATCTCAACACCCTCCGGAGGCTGCAGGCAGCTCAGGCTGGTTTTCCTGTGACCAGTGCAAGTGTTTCTTTCAGTTATCTGACTTCCTTCCCAGGCATTCTGAGCCCACCCTTTAAGGGAAACAGAAGAACCACAACAGCCACCGATTCTGGGCCCTCATCTGTAAGGGCCCCCACCCACCCTGCCTCCCTCTCAGGGTTGTGCAATGCTGGATGAAAAAGCACAACAGAAAGTGTTTGCCAGAGAATTACAGAGGAAAAGGTTTGCACCAAACTCAAAGAGGGGGTGGGAGGGAATGGTGGGGGCAGTAAAGGGGAATTCATTTTTAACCAGAAGGTTTTATTTCTTTAAAAAAAGACTAGAAACTAATATACGTTGTTAAACAATGGCTAATTCTATGGTAGGAATATGAGTATTCATTATATTATTATTTCTTTTCTGTGTAACACAGAAGATAAAAATATTTTCCCCCTAATGTTAGCTGTAACTTAAGGAACTGCTGTTATGCCCTGATCTTACAGATTGGTAAACTGAGGCTTAGGAAAAGGGGACTGGTTTAAGGCTCAGAGGCCAGGCGAGACCACAGGGGTTCCAGGCCCAAAAGCAGGATGCTTTCTGCTATTGTGGCCACGCATAAGTGCCCTCCCTCCTAAGGGCTGTCCCTATACCTCACAGCTTTCCAGGATGGGCCTTAGAAAAACCCTATAGGTGTTCCTGGAAATTCAGGCTGGCTCTTTACCAGGCTGGGAATGAAAGAGCTGGCCAGTCATGTGCAATTTGGGAATGTTTCTGTTTCCTGGATCTCAGGAGAGAAGAATTACGTCTACACGGAGGGAGGGTGGGTAATTCTTCACAGACATGGTGGTTGATCAAACCAAGCCAGGCAAAGAGAGACAGGGAGTGCAGGAGGAGATGAGAGAGGTGAGGGCAGGCAGAAACAGCTCGTTTCTGGAGAGCACTAAGATATCCAAGGCAAGGACTGGTTTTTTTTTTTTTTTTTTGAAATGGAGTCTTGCTCTGTCACCAGGCTGGAGCGCAGTGACACAATCTCGGCTCACTGCAACCTCTGCCTCCCAGCTTGAAGTGATTCTTACACCTCAGCCTCCCAAGTAGCTGAGACTACAGGTACGTGCCACCATGCCCGGCTAATTTTTGTATTTTTAGTAGAGATGGGGTTTCACCATGTTGGCCAGAACGGTCTCAATCTCTTGACCTCATGATCCGCCCGCCTCAGCCTCCCAAAGTGCTGGGATTACAGGTGTGAGCCACCGTGCCTGGCCTACTTTTTTTTTTTTTTTTAATTAAAAATAAAAACGTGCTGGTGGAATGTGATGATTAACTTTATGTGTTAACTGAGCCACAGAGTGACCAGATATTTGGTCAAACATTAAACTGGCCATTTCTCTGGGGTGTTTTTGGATGAGGTTAGCATTTGAATCTGTGGCCTGGATAAAGCAGATGTCCCCTAATGTGGGTGGGCCTCATCCAATCGGTGATGGCCTTAACAAAACAAAAGCCTGAGCAACAGAAAATTCCCGCTCTGGGCCTCGCAGTCATCGAGCGGGGATGTCAGTATCTCTGCCTTCAGACTTGAGCTGAAACATAGGCTCTTCTGGGTCTCAAGCCTGCTGGTCCTCAGGCTAAAACTAAACCATCAGCTCTCCTGGGATTCTAGCCGAATGCAGCTCTTGGGACTTGTCAGCCTCCATAATCATGTAAGCAATCCCTTATACTAAATCTCTCATATACATATGAGGGGTATGTGTGCATAAGACATATATATATATATGTGGAGAGAGATCCAAGATGGCTGATCACTAGCAGCTCGGGATTGTAGCTCCCACTGAAAGCGCAGAGAACAAGAGGACGCCACACTTTCAGATCAATTTTTGCTGCTCACGCACCAGGTGATTCCCAGTGGAGGAGCCCCACAGGTCGCCAGAGTGACTCTTGTGGCCGGCGAGGCGGTTTTGCCACTGCCTTGGTGCGGTGGTTCTTGGTGCAGAGTCAGAAAAGCACCATCAATCTTAATGCCGCTGTTTTGGCCAGCGCAGTGGGTTGCTCAGATTTTAGCGCCGGGAATCAACAGGTTGGACGTCCATTCAGAAACCCAACTATAAAGACGGTAATTATAAAGACCACAGATGGAGAAATCTATAACAAAGGGAAGAAAACAGCCTAAAAAGGCTGAGAATACCCAAAATCAGAATGCCTCTCCCTCTACAGCCTCTCCCTCTACAGGGGATCACAGTTCCTCATCAGCAACGGAACAAGGCCTGATGGAGAAAGACTGTATTCCATTATCAGAAGCAGACTTTAAAAAGTGGATGATAAGAAACTTCTGGGAATTAAAAGAACTTGCTCTAACCCAATGCAAAGAAACTAAGAACTTCAAAGAAAGGCTTGACGAAATGTTAAAAATAACACACAATTTAGAGAGGAATATAAGTGAATTAATGGAGCTGAAAAACAACACGAGAACTTCG
>NW_016107647.1:410010-413513 GCF_001604975.1 Cebus imitator
ATATATATATATATATGCTATATATGTAGCCTATTGAATATATGCATATGAGATACATAGATGATACACACCTACATATGTCCTATTGGTTCTGTTTCTTCGGAAAACCCTCACTAATTAGGGAGGATATAAGAAATGAGAATGGCAGCTGGGGAAAGGAAAAGGTACCATGTGTCAAACCCAAACCCAGAGCTAAACAATTCTTTTTTTTTTTCTTTGAGATGGAGTTTCACTCTTCTTGTCCAGGCTGGAGTGCAATGGCACAATCTCCACTCACCGCAACCTCCACCTCCCGGGTTCAAGTGATTCTCCTGCCTCAGCCTCCCGAGTAGCTGCGATTACAGACATGTGTCACCATGCCTGGCTACTTTTATATTTTTAGTTGAGACGGGTTTCTCCATGTTGGTCAGGCTGGTCTTGAACTCCTGACCTCAGGTGATCCGCCTGCCTCAGCCTCCCAAAGTGGTGGGATTACAGGGGTAAGCCCCTGCACCTGGTCAACACTTCTGTTTATCAGATCACTGAATCCTCCAGCAGCCCTACATGGGAAAACGAAACCACAAGGCTCAGAGAGGTTAAGTAATTTGCCCAAAGCCACACAGCTGTCAGCAGCAGGGCCACCTATCGCAGCTAGGCCTGGGTGACTCCAGATCAGATACTTCTCCCATTCCAGGAGCATTTTCCCCAGGATATGACACACCCACCACCAGTTTAGATGATGCACAGATGAACTATTTTTTAACTGACTCATTATGCATTTTAACTATTACATATTCATTTAAAAGTGTTTTAGGAAAAATAAATGTATTAAAATCATGAGCTCATAAATGTTAATACAAAAGATAATGTCAATGTTTTTTTAAAACTGAGTCATTTTGAAGGAAATGTTCAGTAACTTCTAGTACAGGTAGTACGTAAAAGCAGCAGCATTTTAATGGTGGCAATGAAGTGACTGCAGTCCCCACCACTCAGCACTGAGGCACACCTCTGGGAAGCGTGGGTCAAGGGAAGAGGGGAACCGAGCCCCACAATGCTAGCCATGCCTTCCCTCTGGTACATAGTCTGATATAAGCTGCCATTCTCCAATTTCTGGGAGCACAAGGGCAGGGCAATGTCCTACACTGATATAAGGAGCTCTAAACACCAGACAGGCCTCTCCCTGGTTGGCTGGGACCCACCGTGAAGAACAGAGGAACCACTGGAAGAGGCCATAGGTGGCCCATGCAGCCGCTCAGCCTATGCTTACAACCAGGTCTGGAGATGTGGCGCTCAAAGACACACAGGGCCTCACTAAACAGAGAAGGCAGGGTCTGCACACAGGGCTCACTGGCTGATATGCCAACACTTTCACCTGCCACCCACCAAAGCTAGGTCAGCCTGCTCACAGCCCAATTCACTTGGATTCCGCATTAGGTTTGGGCAAAGAAACAGAGCCTGGCGGAAGAGGCTTCCCCAGCCCAACCAGTCTAAATGAATAGCCACTCCTCTAAAAGACCACTTGCTCCTCTTGCCTGCATACCCACCATTCTTCCCTGCACCTCAGCAGGTAGGCATCATGTCTGCCCACCCTCCCACTCACGCCCTGTCTGGCATACATGGCAGGCTTCACAGTCAGGAGTGCTGCTTGTGGCTTTCCCAGGGAACCCCATGCAGTGCAAAAAGTAGCCCTCAGTGATGCGGACGCGGCTCACTTGATTATCACATCTGTTGGTATCTGCGGAATGGTAAGACAGATGGGTGCTGCCACTCACCAGCTGTGTGACCTTGACCGAACAATCTAACCTCCTTGGGCCACCACATTCTCATCTGCACAATGGGAATGAAAATAGCACCTACTGCAAAGTGCTGGGCTGGATTAGATGGGATAATAAATATAAAGCTCGGCCAGATACGGTAGCTCATGCCTGTAATACCAGCACTTTCGGAGGTCGAGGCAGGTGGATCACAAAGTCAGGAGTTCAAGACTAGCCTGGCCAAGATTTTTAATTACAAACTTAATTTTATCAAATGTACCAAGTGGAACAGAAGACATCTAGGGCTGCATGCTTTGCAAGTGTTTTCAGAACATCCCAAAACCTCCGTGCAGCAGCTGTGGTGTGCCCCTGACGGCTACTGAGACTGAACTCTGGTACTGTCACACAGCCAGTCTGCATCCTCAGAGGCACCTGATTCTATTCTGCTCGATGTCATTCCTGATCACACCAGCTCCCCCGTAAGCCCAGGGTCTGTAGGCCTCCCCTGCCCTTCCCACAAACAGCTGTCAACAGGCAAGGAGCTGACCTGTGAGTGTCATTTCTGTGGGGGCTACTTACTGGGTTTGGGATGCCCAGCCTCCACATACCTTGTAGTAGCAGCACTCAATTTTTCTGTGGGTGCCTGCCTGCTATGGTCTGAATGTCTATGTCCCCCCAAAATTCAGATGTTGAAATCCTCACCTCCAAAGTGATGACACATGTTGGCAGGTGAAACTTTTGGTGCGTGATTAGGTCATGAAGTCAGAGCCCTCATGGATGGACTGAGGGCCTTTATAAAAGAGGTCCCATAGAGCTGGCTCATCCCTTCCCACCACTTCAGGATGCTGCAAGGAGTAAGAGGCAGTCTAAAACCTAGAAGACAGCCTTCACCAGGACCTGACCATGCTGGCATCGATCTTGCAACTTTCATTTATTCTATGTTTATGATGTGTCAATCACAGAGTGAAACATACCATAAATGTTTCATTTGCCTCCCAATAATCCTATTAAAACCCACATTTGATACATGAGGAATCCTTTGCATTGATGTTCTGTGACCTTCCTGAAGCCACATCCCTAGAAACAGCCTTGGTATAGTCTAGCTCAGAACCCCTGGTCTGGACACTCTCCTGCTCCCTTGTGCTAAGGTACACAGAGTTCAAAACAAGACCAAAGGCCTCCCACCTTTACCTGGTGCTGCCTCCAGACCCAAGCAGAAGATGGCTTTAACATCCACATAAATCAGCCCCCACCTCCAAATGTATCCTTAATACTGTTTTTTGTTTTTTTTTTAACTTTTAATTTATTTTTATCTTTAGAAATGGAGTCTCATTCTGCTGCCCAGGCTGGAGTGCAGTGTTGTGATCTCGGCTCACTGCAACCTCTGCCTCACAGGTTCAAGCGATTCTCCTGCCTCAGCCTCCAGAGTAGCTGGGACTACAGGTGCACACTGCCACACTGGCTATTTTTATTTTTTTATTTTTTGGTATTTTAGTAGAGACAGGGTTTCATTGTGGTGCCCAGGCTGGTCTTGAACTCCTGAGTTCAGGGAATCTACCTACCTTGGCCTCCCAAAGTGCTAAGATTATAGCCGGGAGCCACTGCTCCTGGCTAATCCAGATTTTTAAAAGCACCATTGGGCCAGGCCTGGTGGCTTATACGTGTAATCCTAACACTTTGGGAGGCCAAGGTAGGAGGATCACTTGAGACCAGGAGTTCAAGACCAGACTGGGCAACTTAGTGAGACCCATTTCTTTTTTTTTTTTTTTT
>NW_016107647.1:413848-470369 GCF_001604975.1 Cebus imitator
AAAAAAAAAAAAAAAGGTAGCCAGGTATGGTGGCATGCACCCTTAGTCCCAGCACTTTGGAGGCCAAGGTAGGATTGCTTGAGGCCAGGAGTTTGAAACCAGCCTTGTCAATAGCAATTCTCAAAAATAATAATAATAAATAAAAATTTTAAAAATTAGCTGGGCGTGGTGGCTAACGCCTATAATCCCAACTACTCTAAAGGCTGAGGCGGGAGGATCACTTGAGTCCAGGAGTTTGAGGTTACAGTGAGCTATAATTGTGCCACTGCACTCCAGCCGGGGTGACAGAGCAAGAACCTGTCTCAAAAAAATAAAAGTACCACTGAGGTTTTAAAACCCAGCTGAAGGAGACTGGGTAAACCAACAATCAGCTGAGAAGGGTGCCACAATTCCCCAGGCACCTGAGAGTGAGTGTGGTTCTGGATCTGAGGCTGGTTTTAAACACAGCTCTGCCACTAACCAGCTGGGAGGCTCTTGTCCCAGGCTCCTCATTTGTAGAGTACAGTCACTCTTACCAAAGATTTTTTTATTGTTCATTGTCAAGATTAAATGAGGCACAATATGCAAAGGAATTAACAGAAAAATTGGTTCTTTCATTTTGGTTCCCTCTGGCCATATCCCATCCCACATCCCCTCTGCAACACTGGAAGCCCCTGCCTCTTGACCTGCAGGCTCTGGCCAGCAGGGGCAGCTGCCTAGACACCTGCGCCTGCCGACAGCCCCTCCTCCCCACCGTTAGGCTCCTCTTGGTTGGACACCCATCCTAGCCCAGTCACATCCAGGTACTACTTGTATTAATTTTTTTTTTTTTTTTTGAGAAAGAGTTTCACTCTTATTACCCAGGCTGGAGTGCAGTAGTGCAATCTCGGCTTACTGTAACCTCTGCCTCCCAGGTTCAAGCAATTCTCCTGCCTAGCCTCCTGAGTAGCTAGCATTACAAGTGCCCGCCACCATGTCCAGCTATTTTTTTTTTTTTTTGTATTTTTAGCAGAGATGGGTTTTGCCATGTTGGCCAGGCTGGTCTCGAACTCCTGACCTCAGGTTATCCACCTGCCTCGGCCTCCCAAAGTGCTGGGATTACAGGTATTAGCCACTGTGCCTGGCCAGCCACTGCACCCAGCCTAACTTTTTTTTAATAGACAGGATCTCACTCTGTCACACAGGCTAGATACAGTGGTACAATCATGGCTCACTGCAGCCTTGACCTTCTGCGTTGAAACAATCCTCCTGTCTCAGCCTCCAGAGTAGCTGGGACCATAGGTGCCCACACCACAGGTGCCCACACCACACCCAGCTTTTTTTTTTTTTTTTAAAGTAGAGACAGCGTTTTGCTATGTTGCCCAGGCTAGTCCTAAACTCCTGAGCTTAAGCAGTCCTCCTGCCTCACCCTCCCAAAGTGCTGGGTTTATAGGCATTAGCCATCGTGCTTGGCCCTTTTCTTATTGTTTTAAATGGATTCTTCGTTACTAAAAAATTATTTTAAGTAGAGAGATCCAAGATGGCCGATTAGGAGCAGCTCAGGATTGCGGCTCCCAGTGAAAGCACGGAGGGTGAGTGGACGCCGCATTTCCAGATGGATTTTTATTGCCCATGGACCAGGAGATTCCCAGGCGGAGGAGCCCCACAGGTTGCCAGTGCGACTCTTTTGGCCAGTGCAGCTGTTTTGCCGGCGCGGGCATGGCAATTCTCAGCACAAAATACACGGGACTGGGTGCCCTTTTGGCTGGCGATTGGAGCTCCGGGAAGGCAGAGTCGCCCATTCAGCTGATTAAAAAGGGGACTGAAACAGGGAGCCAGGCCAGGGGATTCCCAGGCAAAAAAGTGGGTTGCCACTGGAGAAATCACACAGATCCCCGGCGCCTTTTCAACAGGCAACTGGAACACCTGGGAGAGAGTTGGCCGGTCAACTAAAAAAAAAAAAAGGCTCTGAGGCAGGGAGCCAGGTGATCAGGCTGGGCTGGTCCCACCCCCACAAAAAAATAGCAATTGGAAACGCTGTGAGTTGAGAGTTTCACAGCAAGCACAGCTGAACCCGGGAAGGTTCAACTCTGTGGGGGAGGGGCATCCGCCATTACTGAGGCAGTCCACCACTACGGAGGTGGGCTGCCTCCTTGCTGGGCAGAGCAGCCCTGAAAAAAAAAAAAAGGCAGCAACACAACAGAAACTCATAAATAAAGCCCTAACTTCCCCAGGACAGAGCATCTGGGAAAAAAAGGGGGAGGTTTATGAGTTCTGCTGCAGCAGACCTAAACGTACCAGCCCAGTAGCTCTGAATGAACAATGGAGCTCATAGCTCAGCACTTGAGCTCCTATAAAGAACAGACTGTATCCTCAAGGAGCTCCCTGACCCCTGTATACTCAAAGTATCACCTCATAAAGCAGAGCTCAGACTGACATTTGGCAGGTATCCTTCTGGGACAAAGATAGCAGAAGAAGAAACTGGTAGCAACCCTCACTGTTCTGCAGCTGCTGCAGGTAATTCCCAGACAAGCAGGGCCTGGAGTGGACATCAGCAGTCCTACAGCAGAGGGGCCAGACTATTAGAAGGAAAACCAAGAAACAGAAATAACTTCATCACCAACAAGCTAGACATCCACTCAGAGACCCAACCTGAAAGTCAGCAACTACAAAGACAATAGGTGGATAAATCCACAAAGATGGGAAGAAACCAGAGCAAAAAGGCTGAAAACACACGAAACCAGAATGCTCTCCTCCTACAAGGGATCACAACTCCTCACCAGCAACGGAACAAGGCCTAACGGAGAATGAGTGTGATGAATTGACAGAATCAGGCTTCAGAAGGTGGATAATAACAAACTTCTGTGAGCTAAGAGAACATGCTTTAACTCAATGCAAAGAAACTAAGAACATGAAAAAAGATCTGACAAAATACTAATGAGAATAAACAATTTAGAGAGGAATATAAGTGAATTGATGGAGCTGAAAAACACAACACAAGAACTTTGTGAAGTATGCACAAGTTTTAACAGTCGAATTGACCAAGCAGAAGAAAGGATATCAGAGGTCAAAGATCAACTAAATGAAATAAAATAGAAGGCAAGATTAGAGAAAAACAGGTAAAAAGGAATGCACAAAGTCTCCAAGAAATATGGGACTATGTGAAAAGACCTAATCTATGTTTGATAGGTGTACCTGAATGTGATGAAGAGAATGAATCCAAGCTAGAAAATACTCTTCAGGATATTATCTAGGAAAACTTCCCCAACCTAGCAAGGCAGGCTAATATTCAAGTCCAGGTAATACAAAGGACAGCACAAAGATATTCCTCAAGAAGAGCAACCCCAAGGCACATAATTGTTAGATTCACCAGGGTTGAAACGAAGGAGAAAATGCTAAGGGCAGCCAGAGAGAAAGGTCAGGTTACCCACAAAGAGAAGCCCATCAGACTCACAGCAGATCTCTCAGCAGAAACCCTACAAGCCAGAAGACAGTAGGGGCCAATATTCAACATCCTTAAAGAAAAGAACTTTCAACCCAGAATTTCATATCCAGCCAAACTAAGCTTCATAAGTGAAGGAAAAATAAAATACTTTGTGAATACACAAGTACTCAGAGATTTCATCACCACTAGCCCTGCTTTACAAGAGCTCCTGAAAGAACCACTACACATAGAAAGGAACAACCAGTACCAGCTACTCCAAAAACATACCAAAAGGTAAAGAGCATCAACATAATGAAGAATCTGCATCAACTAATGGGCAAAACAGCCAGCTAGCATTCAATGGCAGTATCAAATTCACACATATCAATATTAACCCTAAATGCAAATGGACTAAATGCCCCAATCAAAAGACAAAGACAGGAAAATTGGATAAAAAGCGAAAACCCATCGATGTGCTGTATCCAGGAAACCCATCTCACACGCAAGGATACACAAAGGCTCAAAATAAAGGGATGGAGGAAGATTTACCAAGCAAATGGAGAGCAAAAAAAAGCAGGAGTTGCAATTCTCATCTCTGATAAATTAGACTTAAAGCAACAAAGATCAAAAGAGACAAAGAAGGACATTACATAATGGTAAAAGGATTAATGCAACAAGAAAAGCTAACGATCCTAAATATATACACACCCAATACAGGAGCACCCAGATACAGAAGACAACTATCTTAATGACTTACAAAGAGACTTAGACTCCCACACAATAATAATGGGAGACTTTAACACCGCATTGTCAATATTAGACAGATCAATGAGACAGAAAATTAACATGGATATCCAGGACTTGAACTCAGATCTGGAACAAGCAAACCTAATAGGCATTTACAGAACTCTCCACTCCAAATCCACAGAATATACATTCTTCTCAGCACCACATCACTCCTACTCTGTAAGTGATCATATAAGTAAATCACTCCTCAGCAAATGCATAGCATTTCACAGGTTTAAGTGAAATATTGGTTGGCTGCTTGTGTTATCTTCCTCCCTTACTCCTTCCTGTCTTCACTGTCAAGCACAATTACTGGCACAAAACAGGCCTTTAATACCCATTTTTAGACTGCATTCCAGCCTGGGCAATGCAGCAAGACTTCCGATCTCTCTCCCTTTTTCTCTTCCTCTCTCTCCTTCTATTTTTCTTTCTTTCCTTCCTTCCTCTTTCTTTCTTAAAAAAAAATTATTTTAAAAGGAAAGCTTGGCCAGGTGCAGTGGCTTACACCTGTAATCCCAGCACTTTGGGGGAACAAAGCCCAGGGTGGGGGGATCACCTGAAGTCAGGAGTTTGAGTCCAGCTTGGCCAACATGACAAAACCCCATCTCTACTAGAAATACAAAAATTAGCCAGATGTGATGGCAGATGCCTGTAATCCCAGCTATTCGGGAGGCTGAGGCAGAAGAATCACTTGAGAGCCTGAGAGGCAGAGGTTACAGTGAGCCAAGATCGTGCCAGCCTGGGTGACAGAGCAAGTCTCCATCTCATAAATAAAAAGGAAACCTACACACTAGTGTAAATCAAAATCAAATAAAAAGGAAACCTACACACTAGTGTAAATAAAAATCTCATACTATTTGCCATCCATCCAGATGACTCAAAGCAGTGTCACTAGGTCCTGGGGGGAAGCTGTTGCCTACAAAGACTCTGAGTGTCTGCCTGTTCTACTGGGAGACAGGCAAACATCAAAGAGTGCAATGAAAAGGAGGTGGTGGCCAGGGCCCAAGCAGAAGGAAATAGGGAGTTACTATTTAATGGGTATAGAGTGTCTGTTTGGAAAGATGAAAGAGTTCTGAAGGTGGATGGCGGAGGTGGCTGCACAACAATTGTGAGTGTACTTCATGCCACAGAACTCTATACCTAAAAATGGTTAAGGAGGTCAATTGCATGTTGTATATATTTTACCACAATTTCAAATTAAAAAATATGTAAACCACATATGGGCACCAGAAGAAAACTTGTATTTTAAGGAAAATTGAAGGACTGACAGTGAGTTTTTAAAGAGTAAATCTTTCTCATTCCCACTGTTGTATGAGGCCCCACTGGTACACAGAACATGCTGGCATCTGGCAGGCACTGCCTTTGAGGGGGTGCTCCACACTCTTCACATCACAGGAACAGGAGGTAGGCAGGGCATAGGAGAACTCAGGGACCTGGGTCAGGCCAGAAGGCAACAGTGAAAAAAAAAGGGAAGTGAGAGTTGCACAAAGAATGAGGATGGGTGAGGGTCGGGGATGACACAGGCCACCTCCCATCCACCTTCAGGTTCCAGCCCCTAACGATGCACAAAGGCAGGGTCTGCAGAGCGGAAGCCACCTTGTGGGGCTGACAGAGCTCAGGCAGAGTGGGAGACACACAAAGGAAGCA
This sequence comes from Cebus imitator, assembly GCF_001604975.1. NCBI lineage: Eukaryota > Metazoa > Chordata > Mammalia > Primates > Cebidae > Cebus > Cebus imitator. The sequence goes on from NW_016107647.1 coordinate 419,664, forward strand.
GGAAGAAAATCACCCAAGGCCCAGGTCAACTCAAGTCCACAGACACTTCCTGGCACCTCCCTGCTGCAGGCCTGATGAAGGGCAAGGCCTGATCCAGCCCTGCAGAGGCCACAGCTACAGATAGCCCTCAGGGGCCACGGGAGAACAAGGGCCAAAAAACCAGGCCCAGTCTAACCCTGCCCAACCCCTGACCTGGCAGTATCCTTCCTGTCTCCTAACCACAACCCACAAGGTCCCACAGGGCTCCGCCCTGCCAATCTCTCCACCCTACCTCCCAGCCCCCCAGCCTGGGCCACGAGACCTTCCTTTGTGCACTGCCCACAAGCTCTGCCTCTCCTCTGGGCCTTTGCACTTGTCCCTTCCAGCTCGATCGATCCCACTCTACTCCTAGTTCGACTCCCAAGAGGCTTATGCTGAGCGCCCTTCCCAAAACGCATTCCAGGCCCTGCAGTTCTGTTTTCTTCAGTACTTACTCCTGCCTCAGATGAATCCACAGATCTCATCTTAATTAGCTGTTTAACTCCTCCAATCACCTGTGAGTCCTGGAAAGCAGGGCATCTCCTGCTGCTTCACTGTCACGTCCCAGGACCTCAAATAGTGTCTGCTCATAGTAAGAGTGACAGACACTTGTCACCTCTTATTCAGGGACTCTCCAGCCCTTTTTGGTGAAAAGAGGTGTTGTCTGTCTGGTGCATGTCCCCTGGTGCTCAGGCAGGACAGGTCTTCACCATGTGCCCTCTCCCAGGCCCTGCAGGAACTCTGGCATCTCCACCCCACCTTCTAACTGCCAGAAATGCCACCAAATAGGCCCAGATGATAACACAATCGACCAAAGCCTGTGACTCTAAGGCCTGGCATACGAAAGCAGACAGGAATTTGGCCTAATGTGTGGGGATGCACCGTGCACACAAGTTGAGTGATACAGGGAAAAAACACTTTCAAAGAAGAGAGAAGTACACGTGGGGGCTCAGAGCAGGCCAAGTGAAAGAAGTACAAAGAGCAAATGGGGGCCTCTCATCAAATTCAACTTCCGCTTTTGGATTGTTTCCACTTTGTGAATTTTTTTTTTTTTTTTGAGGCAGAGTTTCGCTCTCGTTGCCCAAGCTGAAGTGCAATGGCGCGATCTCGGCTCACTGCAACCTCCACCTCCCAGATTCAAGCAATTCTCCCCTGCCTCAGTCTCCCGAGTAGCTGGATTACAGGTGTGCACCACTACGCTTGGCTAATTTTTTGCATTTTTAGTAGAGACAGGGTTTCACCATGTTGGTCAGGCTGATCTCAAACTCCTGACCTCAGGTGATCCACCCATCTGGACCTCCCAAAGTGCTGGGATTACAGGTGTGAGCCACTGTGCCCGGGCCCACTTTGTGAATTTTTTATTTTGACTGTGGCAACTTCCTTCAGGCCCTGTTGCCTCACCTGGGAGGTTTCTAGTTTGTGCCGACCTGCCCCCGTCCTGGAGGCTCAGAGTCCCTGAGCCCAAGAGAAGGCAGCTGAGCTGAATGACACTCTGACCTGGCTCAGCACGCAGAGAGGTCTCCCGAAGAGCCAGAGGAAGCCCTTCCCTCACCCTTCCTGCCCAATTTCACCCATGAAGGCCTTCGAGGGGACTTGCTGCAGCTTCCCCTGCCGGGACTGGGAGAGGGACCTGGGACGTCCATACCCAAGGGTGGTGCTGGCCTCTGGCCTCCCACAGTCACCCCTCAGCAAAGACAGAGGGACTCCCCAGGGGTCATCTGAGCTCCCTGGGGTATAGCACACTCCAAGGCCAAGCTCCACAGCACAGGGACCAGTGCCCTCCCTGGCCCTAAAAGGGCTTCCACCTGCCTAAGAATCCTTACACCTGTGACTGAGAAGTGCCCCAGACCATGTAAGAAAGGGTGTACCCTGATGCAGGACCAGGCCTGGCATACATGTTAGGTGGCTTCAAGGTGCCCAGGAGAGACTGTCAGGAGCAGGAAAGGAGAAGTTTGTGCACAGCTCGGTATGGCGGGTACTGTGCATGCTATATCCAGATGCTGTTCACCAGGCAGGTCCACATCCCCTCCTCACCTCAGCCAGGGGAGCTGCAGGCTGTAATTCACAACAGGGTGTCTCTGCCAGAGGCCTGGGAAGTGAAACAACACCCCCTTCCCGAAGGGAACCAATGGCTGTTTGACAGTAGGTACAAAAGCTCAAAGCTTGGTCTCTTTGCCTAAAGGCAGGACAACCTGCAGGCAGCCACCCTTCCCTGCCCTACATGATTTCTTTTCTTCATCTATTCTCCCAGTTTTCGATATAAGGTCATTTTGTATATAAAAGGATCTCTTTAAAAGGAGCAAATGAAATACACTTTATGGAGCACTTTCAATAATGCAAAATATCTAAAAGTAATCAGGAACTTGTCACAAAACCAGTGCTGGCTGAATGCAGTTGAAGAGACTCAATTAGAGCCTGGCAAATTAGCCAGAGGCTGCAAGTCCCCAGGTCTAATGGGGTGGGACCGGGAGGCGTCCCAGCAGCTCCCGCCCCAACTTAGTCTCCATCACAAGACATCCCAGAGATCACTTCCCTTTCTGCAGCTTAGATTTTCCCATATGAAACACAGGCTGTTTAAACTAGATGATCTCTAAGGTTCCCCTGGCTAAAACTACCCAATTTTGATGCTATAATATAAAAAAATAGGAAAAGTAAACGTGAAGCTGCTGGCTCAGGCACACACAGTGAATTCTGTAAACTTGGAGCTCAGCTGCAAATTCAAAGGATGAGCAAATGTTTCACAGGTTCTGGCATAATTTTCGTTTTCTTTTTCATCTCAGGGACTTAACAATGAACTCTCTAGATGAAGAGGTAATGTTCCTCCCAGGTTTATAGGACTGCAGATATATATCTACAGGCCAGCTCTTAAAATCTCCAGAGGAGATTCTTCAAAACTGGAGCAATAGATGACTACACTAGAAACGGCACTACTAAAAATAAAGAAAATATTCTCAATGCTTGATTGACAGAATGCCTTCCTGTGAAGTCAAGGGGAAATCACAATCACCAAACACCCCTGAGAAGACACTTTGGATAGCAGTCACACATCTGCAATACAAGCTACAGATCAACACCAAACACATTATAAGGTACTTAGCACTTCTCTGATGCATCAGAGATTAGGAATGTTTTTTTCCTTTCTCCTACCAAGTAAATTAAAATCCACCAACACCATTCAGCTCCTCTTAGAAAAGAAAGTTATGTTTTTTTTTTTGGGGGGGGGTGTTAGTTTAGGGAAAAAAAAAGTACAGCTATAGAATCTCAGAGAATGTAGCACACAAATATATCCAAAGGGATTCACTTGAAGCCAGCTGTTTTCAATAATCAGCTTCCTCTTTCTTTCCCATATACTAAGAGGAGAGACAACTGCAACAAGACAATGAGCATGTATCCCCGCCACAGTATTGACTAACGGCTGACCTTCCCACACAAGACAAGAACTTAGACTGGGATACAGAAAACCTAACGCTCAAGTTCAGCCTCTGACATCAGGCCAGAAATAGGAGCCTCCAGGCGCATAATGCACTAATCCCAAAATGCAATGGGTTGACCTAGTATATCCTGATTTCCGGAATGAAGTCTTCAAAAAAGAAATAGAGCAGGCCGGGCGCGGTGGCTCACGCCTGTAATCCCACCACTTTGGGAGGCCGAGGCGGGCGGATCACTTGAGGTCAGGGGTTCCAGACCAGCCTGAGCATCACGGTGAAACCCTGTCTCTACTAAAAACACAAAAATTAGCCAGACAACCCGCACCTATAATCCCAGCTACTCAGGAGGCTGAAGCGGGAGAATCGCTTGAACCTGGGAGGCAGAAGTTGCAGTGAGCCGAGATTGCGCCACTGCACTTCAGCTTGGACGAGAAAGCAAGACTCCGTCTCAAAAAAAAAGAAAAGAAATAGGGCAAGCAGTGCAAGCAACAGAGAAAGCTGGCTGGTCTGAGCTCCAGGCATCACACTTACATACACGCAAAGACAAATACTCAAACGGGCTTGAACACACACATGTCCAGGCTCACACACGCGGTGCTGTCATGTGGTCCACGTTCTGCCTCAACCTTGGTTCGGCCTTGAAACAGAGCAATAAAGAGAGCAACCAATGAGTATCCTGGCGGTGGGAAGGGCGGAATCCCATCTTTTCACCCCCAGCAGGGCTGGGAGGCTCAGTCGCACCCCCTCAGCCTTGCCAGGGGCAGGAGCTCCATTTCGCCCGGTCTGCAAAATGGAAGGGCTGGACCCCACCGCCTTGTCAGTGTCGGCCTCTGGCTTCATGGGTCCCTCTGGTGCCACAGAGTCACACTCCACATCTCAACCCCGTGGAGAACTCCCAACCCAGGAGTGAAAGTGATTGAAATGCCCTGAGCTTCAGGACCGGCGCCGGCCAGCCTCGCCTCACTTGGCCTCTGTAAAGCGGCCCCCGGGCTTCCCTCCAAAACTCCTTTCCTCCAAGGTCTCCGTGCCTCCCAACGACGCCAGGCGCTGCGCTTCGTCTCCCACAGACCCACTTCCCACGCCAAGGCGAGGGCGGTCACACACAAACCCAAGCCGGGGTCCCGGAGGCAAGGGAAGTGTGACCCAGCGGCCCCGGCGCCCTCTCCCAGTTCAGGTCGGCCCGGGCCCTGCGGCCCCAGACGCCCCTCCCCAGGCCACCCCTCCTCCCGCAAAACCCAAAACACGCGGGGTACGGCAGGCCCAGCTCGCGCCCCAGCTGCGCGGAGGCCCGGGCGGCGCCATGAGCTTTGGTGGCAACCCGCGCGCACCCGCCGCTCCGCCGGGCGCTCAGCGAGAGCGCGCCGCGCACCTGCCGGCCTCTCAGGGCCCGCGCGGCCTCTCCGCGCGAAGGCCCAGACGGTCCCCAGCCCCCGCCTGCTCGCCTCCCCCCGGCCGCGCTTCTCACCAGCGGTAGCAGCCCTCCGAGGCCTCCAGAGTGAAGTTCACGCGCGTGGCCCGCGTGAAGGGCAGCAGCACTTTGGGGATGTTGAGCTTGGCCGCCGCGGCGGAGGGGCCCAGCGCCAACAGCACCGACACCGCCAGCAGCAGCGGCCCCAAGCCTGGCGCCGCCATCCTCGCCGCGCGTCACCTCCCGCGACCCTGCGCCCAGCCGCCCGCGCCGCCCCCTGGCGCCCTCCGCCCCCGCCCGCGAGCGCCAGGCCAGCAGGTGATGAGCGCGGGGGCGGGGCAAGGGCCGCCTCCTGCGGCCGCTTCCTGGGCCCGAGCGCGGGAACTCTGGGGGCCGAGCTCGCGGCGACCCCACCCCCGGCCCGGCCCGGCCCGCGCGCCCGGTCGCGGGGCGGGGAGATGGGGCGCGCGCCCGGGACCCGGGAGCTGAGGGAGAGGACTTGGGGGCGCGCCCGCGCGGAGAAAGGCTGAGCCAGCGCGCACGCCCGTGGGGACCCCTAGACCATAGAAGGCCGTAGGGAGAGCCCCCGGTTGCCCCGCAGCGCGCATCCCGCTCGGGTCAGCGCCCCTGGCGGTGGAGCCAGGCCGCCGGCTGTGGACCTTGCGCTCAGGCCCCGACCCACGGTCAGCAACCAAGGGACACAAGCCCCAGGACATTTGGGATGCGGAAAACCGGCGCCTGCCTTGTACCAGTCCCTGTTTCCCAGAAGAGGGACCCCAGGCTCGCAAAGGAAAGCCACCTGCTGAAGAGCTGAAGGCCCGGGGCTGCTCCTCCTCAGCCCCCTCACTGCAAGGCTCTGTTACCGGTTCGATCCCCGAGAAAGCGCCAACAAACAACACGAGGTGGTGTGGAGCAACACGCCGTTTTAATGAGCGTCTGGCTGCGGACGGGCTGAGGCCTAAAATGGCGTCAGCCCCAACTGAGGGCGGGGCAGGGGTCTTACAGTCTCCTGTAAACGGGAAGTGTCCCAGTCCGACCTAAATGCTACGTGGTACCAGGAAGCCCTCTCTCTCGACCTTCTGGGGGTACTTGTCTTCCGGCCTGCCCTATTCCGGCTTCTGCTCTCCTGCTGACGCACGCTGCTGGCTCAAGTGGTCTTGCGCCTGGGGACCGGGCCTGAGGAGGGAGGAGGTGTCCCCCACAAGCTTTCAGGCCCCGGGGAGAATCTTTCAGGGAGGCCTTAAGATCCCCACTTCTCCAGGAGAAAACTGGTTGAATGGCCCCCAGATCACTCAGCCAGAGAACCCCAAGCCCTTGTCCTGCTTCACCCGCTGCGGAAGCCATTAGAGGTTACCAAAGGTCATTTCGGGCGCCAGCGCTGCCAGAGCACAAACCTCTCCACGGCCGCCACACCCGCAAAAGAAAGTTCAGCACCACGGAATCCACCCGCACACCCATGGAAGGTCTTGGATTCCGCGCTGTGCTCTGTGGCTTTTAGCGGTCTTTGCCATGAGTTGTATGAAGGCATGTGTCAGCAGGCACCTGATTGCTTGGTGCCGCTAAAATATGAATCTAGCGTTGCAGAGAAGGCCCAGCCTAGTGGGAGGTCAGGAAAGGGGGGGGGGTGAGGGTGCACAGGCCGACTGTGTAAGGAGTGCAGGAAGTGGAGGCTGACTAGCCAGGAAGACACACAACGATGCCACTGGGGTGACAAGGAAGGAGAGGATGAATGTCAGTCAGGCTTGGAAGGCTTTTTGGAGGAGGTGGTCTCTGGGCTGGGCATGGGCACCACACTGGGCTTCAGTGAGGCCTGCATGGGCTGAGCCTGCCCCTCAGGGATCAAGGGGCTTTTGGATGGTGATGCAGGGTGTTTAAGGTCACCCTTAAAGCCTGAGGGCCCTAGACCAGGGAACGTGTGTTGGCGGAAATCTCTGGAGATCCCAGAACTAAGGGGGTGATGGTCTGCCCTGTGTGGAACCAGGTCCTGTGGTAGGGGAATTCCAACGGGCTTCCTTTAAAGAAATAAAAGACAAACTTGTGCGGAAAAGGCAGCCTCAGAGTGGGTATTTGTGAGGAAGTCTGCGGGTGTCTTGCGGGTTGTACGTTTTATTGATTTGTTTTCCAAAAATCCAGACAGATGGTTGAAACTTAGGCTCAAAAGGGTTCCAAATGAAAGTGATTCATCTCCCTCCCCATCACCCAATATCCTTCCCTGTGGGCAATCAGTGTTTTCCACTTGAGTATATATCCAGAGAAATTTTGTGTATAAACAAGCATATATATATATATAAAAAATATGGCACACACACACATATGTATATATAAAATATGGCACATATACACACATACATATGTCTTGCCAGGCAGGTAAATCTCACTCTTGGACATTTATCCTAGAGAAATGAAAACTAATGTTCGCACAAACACCTGTACATAAAATGTTCATCATAGCAGCTGTATTCAAATAGGCCCAAACTGGAAACAGCACAGAGGTCCTTCATGGGTGATGATTACATACTGTGGCACATCCATGCCATGGAATATTATTCAGCAACAAAAATAAATGAACTGTTGATACATCCATCTTGGACGAAGCTCCAGGGAATTATACTGACTGGAAAACAAACATCACAAAAGCACAAAAGGTTACATACTGTATACTGCTTTTATACGAGATTCTTGAGATGGCAAAACTATAGAAGTATAGAGCAGGTGAGTGAATGTGGGGTCAGGGACAACACAGGGTAGGAAGTGATGTGGCTACAAAAGGTCAACATGAGGAGTCCCTGGAATGGAAATGCTCGGTGGCTTGTTACTGTATAAATGTGTGTTTCCTGGTGGTGATATTATCCCATAGTTTTGCAAGATGTCCACTGAGGGAAACGGGGTAAAGGGCACACATTATAGCATCCCTCTCTGTTATTTGTTACAACTACATGTGAATCTACAATTATCTAAAAAAAAAGTTTAATTACACAGAGAAAAAAGAACTGTACAGACGGCCAAGCAAAACACATCTGAGTGGACACAGCTTGCTAAACAGCTATGTTTCAGGTGATTTAAGGCAATCAGGATATTTTCCCAGCAGAAAGCAACCCATGGAAGACAGCAAAATTGGCCTATAATCCTAGCATTTTGGGAGGCCAAGGCAGGTGGATCACCTGAGGTCAGGAGTTCAAGACCAGCCTGGCCAACATGTCAAAACCCCATCTCTACTAAAAATACAAAAATTACCCAGGCATGGTGGTATGCATCTGTAATCCCAGCTACTCAGGAGTGTGAGGCAGGAGAATCGCTTGAACCCAGGAGTCAGAGGTTGCAGTAAGCTGAGATTGTACCATTGCACTCCAGCCTGGGAGACAAGAGCAAAACTCCATAAAAAAAAAAAAAAAAAAAAAAGGAAGACAACAAAATGATGGGTGAAACATTTTCCATTTGAGATTTTATCCCTTTACGTTGTCCTTAAACTTGACCCCAGACCCCCTTTTCACTTGCATACAACCCTGGTATGGGATGTATCTGAGGCCAAGCCAGGGGTCCATGGGTAGAGGCCACCCCCAACTTCTCTGTGTGGGCTGTTTCCACTCCCTGGCATTGGGCCCCTTCTCTGGGTGTCAGTGTTTGAGATGCAGGGAGGCAGCCATGGACGATGGGCTCTGCGCCTTCTGTCCTGGGCACAGGGACCCTCTGGGCTGGAAGAAGCCACAGATTTGAGTGAGCTGGTTACTCACTTGATAACAAAAACCAGATAGAAAATGTCTCCTGACCCACATCAGTGCCTTCCAAACTTCAACCACCATAAAACATTTTAAAAATAATATCTGAGTGCCACCTGCACTCTTACTTCCTATCTTTAAATCAAAATGTTTACATATATTTACTTAAGAAGCAAATTTTGTCTCTTCTGTAAACAAAAAGCCACTATCAGTTTGCAAAATATAATAGAAATAGCCATAAAATAAACACAGCGAAACAAAAGAATGTCTTCCAATTGCCGTCGGATACTATTTCCTGCTCAGGGCTGAGGCCCAAGACCTGCTCTCAGAGGTTTCACTGGGAAGATGACTAAACGCAAGGCAGTGTTGAGGACAAACCATACTAATCTTGACCTTTCTCCTTGAGCATACAAGTATGGAGAGATTTTTCAAGGCAATTAACTTTTTCCTAGGAGGATGTTGTCCTATCTATTAGAGCCTATCCACCATCTTTTTGTGACAACAGTAATTTTTATTTGTATCTTTTTATTTATTTATTTATTTATTTATTGAGACAAAGTCTTGCTCTGTTGCCCAGGCTGGGGTGCAGTGGCATGATCTTGGCTCACTGCAACCTCTACCTCCCAGGTTCAAGCGATTCTTCTGCTTCAGTCTCTCATGTAGCTGGGACTACAGCCACGTGCCACCACGCCCGGCTAAATTTTTTTTTGTATTTTTAGTAGAGATGGGATTTCACCGTGTTAGCCAGGATGGTCTCAATCTCCTGACCTTGTGATCCGCTCGCCTCAGCAGGATTATAGGTGTGAGCCACTGCACCTGGCCTATTTATTTATTTTCGAATCAAGGTCTTACTATGTCGCCCAGGCTGGAGTGCAGTGGTGTTAGCTTGGCTCACTGCAGCCTCTACCTCCTGGGCTCCAGCAATCCTCCCATCTCAGCCTCCTGAGTAACAGGGATTATAGGTGTGTGCTACCACACCCACCTAATTTTTGCTGTGTGTGTGTGTGTGTGTGTGTGTATGTGTAGACAGGGTTTTGTCAGGTTGCCCTGGCTGGTCTCGAACTCCTGGGCTCAAAGGATCTGCCCCCATCAGGCTCCCAAAGTGCTAGGATTACAGGCATGAGGCACTGTGCCAGGCCAAACAGTAATTTTTAAGAATCATTTACAATGGGGAACCTCAAAGAGCCATAGAGTAGACAGAATGGTATAATGAAACCCATGACTGTCCAGTCCTATGGCTACAATCCATAGCCAATTCTGCTGCTTCTGCAGTCACCCCAGGCCCCACCCTATCTCATTTTGAAACAAATCCAAGACATCCTGTCATTTCATCTGTATTTCAGTGTGTATCACTAAGAGATAACAACCCTTTTATAGATATAATATAACCACAATACTATTATCACACATATTAAAAATTAACAGTAATCTTATGGTCATAAATTACTGTTAGCGTTCAAATTTCCAACTGTCTCATATATGTCTTAATGCCTTTTTACAGTTTGTGCTTTGAGAATGAGGATATAAGTAAAGCTCACACATTGGAATTGATTGAAATGTCTTTTAAGTCTCTTTCAATCTATACGTTTCCTTCCCCAATCTCTCTTTTTTCCCTTGCATTTAAATGTTGCCCCTTTATCTCTGGAGTAGACATTTGTGTTTTCACACACCCCCAAGCTGAGTCCCACCTCTCCTGGGCCCTACTGCAGCAGCAGTGAGGGATCCCCCCACACAAGTCTGCACCAGGTTTATTCATGGACTCTGGAAATGGAGGAAAGGGACACCCGCTGTGGACCTTCAGCATCACCTCTGAGCTGGAAACCTTGGCTTTGGGAAAAGGAAAAAAGAAAACGAACACCAGAAGCACTGGAATGGCTTCCAACTTTGCAAAGTGCTTTCCAAAACCCCGTCATACTTAAGAGAATGGCACCACTTCATTACAGAAATGGCTGCTTAAGTCAATGCCCAGACATGCCTCCCGCTCACATCCGTGAGCAGCTTTTCTGGATGTGTTTACTCTTTCTCAGAATGTGTTCCTCACGCTTGCCACCTTCAGCCTCTGCCGGGATTGGTGATCGTTTGCTTCCTGCAGGTCCCTGGGTCCTTCCCCACAGGTGTCACTGGATGATGATGGCTGCAGAATAAGTGATGGTAGCCAGCTTGTCACACCTTCAGGCTTCCTTGGAAGTTCAGGCACATGTGTGTTATCCCAGCCACCTCAATCTGATTCCAGCAACCCTAGCTGGACACACAAGTGGGTCCTCAGACCAGGCCACCAACACTGGAAGAGTGCAGGCTCTACTCCTTACTTTCTAGAATTACCCCAACCCATACAGCAGCACAGTCCCATTTTGTGATGGTTAATTTGCGGGTGAACTTGACTGGGCTAAGGGATGCCCAGATAGCTGGTAACACATGGTTTCTGGGTGTGTCTCTGAAGGTGTTTCTGAGTGACATTAGCATTTGAATCAGACTGAGTAAAGATCTGCCCTCACCAATATGAGTGGACATCATCCAATCCCTTAAGGTCCCAACTAGAACACAAAGGGGGAGGAAAGGCAAATTCACTGTCCGCTTGAGCTGGGACATCTGTCTTCTCCTGCTGTTAGATATCGGAGCTCCTGATTCTCAGGCCTTTCGACTCGGGAACTTATATGAGCACCCCCACCCCCACCCCAGGCTCTCAGGTCTTTGGATGCCATCATATCTCCAGGCTCTAAGGCCTTCAGGCTTGGACCAAATTATATCACCAGCTTCCTTGGGCCTCCAACTTGTAGTCAGAAGACTCTGGGACTTCTCAGCCTTCATAATTATGTGAACCAATTCCCCTAATCTCTCCCCTCTCTACAACTCCCCCTCCAACACACCCACACTGTTATTCTGTTCCTCTGGAGAATCTAATAGACTTTTGCTGCTTCTGAGCTCCTCTCAGTGCCAGAGTGGTCAACACAGATCATGGTACACCCCTCAGGGATCCAGCCCTCCAGAGCTTCCCAGGTGCCTTTTACACAGAATTCAAACTCCTGCTTGTGGTCCCCAGGCCCTCCGAGGCACCCTCTCTCACCTCTGCCTCCCACACTCACTCCTCTGGCCTGGCCCCTCCTGGGTAGTTCAGACCTCCCGTAGCACAACTAGCAAATTGGACCCCCTAGGGAGGATCATTTTGGAACCATCCCTTCTTTATAAGACAAGATTATTTTCAGCAATAAACATGAAATATAATAATTTCTAGGAAAAAAAAATAACTTTTTTAAATTAAACTTTCTATATACAAGCAAGCCAGCAAAATTTTTAAACAAAATAACTATTATAGCCAAAAAGGAAAAGATAGTGGCTTAATATTTTTAAAATTACATTAATGTATTTTTAGTTACATTCGGCATAGGATAGCTGAATAGCAGTAATTCAAATTTGTCTTTATAGTCACTGTGCTATCACTGGTTATCTCAAATCTACTGTTTAAACACAACAATGTATAGTTCCATAAGGGCTGGGGGCAATAACTGTCCCTGAAGCAAGCTCAAATGATTCCAAAAAGTTATAAGCTTAGTCCAGGAACAAACACATGAGCTGAATTCATGTACCTGGGTGCCATTCTCTTCTAGGCATTCTGTAAATTGACATCCATGTACAATGCATTGCTAATAAAGGATCAATTCTTTTAAAAATGTTTTATTTTAGGCCAAGTGCAGTGATTTATGCCTATAATCCCCGTGCTTTGGGAGGCCAGGGTTGGAGGATTGCTTAAGGCCAGGAGAGTGAGAATAGCCTGGACAACATAGTGAGACCCTATCTCTACAAAAAAAGCCTTAAAAATTTAGCTTGGCACACACACTATGGTGGCACACACCTGTAGTCCTAGCTGCTCAAGAGGCTGAGGTGGGAGAATCACTTGACCCCAGGAGTTCTAGGCTGCCAGGAACTATGATCTCACCAGCGCACTCCAGCCTGGGCAACTGAGACTTTGCTTAAAAAAAAAAAAAAGTTTTATTTTAAAGTTTGTGTGTTATCAAAATTCAACAATGCAACAAAAGTAAAAAATAAATAAATTGAACTACATCAAGGTAGAAACAGGCCAGGCATGGTGGCTCATGCCTGTAATCCCAGCACTTTGGGAGGCTGAGGCAGGCAGATCACTTGAGGTCAGGAGTTCGAGACCAGTCTGGCCAACATGGTAAAACCACATCTGTACTGAAAATACAAAAATTAGCCAAGCATGGTGGCACACATGTAATCCCAGCTACTCAGAGGCTGAGGCATAAGAATCACTTGAACCTGGGTGGTGGAGGTTGCAGAGAGCTGAGATCATGCCACTGCACTCCAGCCTGGGTGATGGAGTGAGACTCTGTCTAAAAAAAAAAAAAAAAGCAAAAACATGTGCATCAAAGGACACAACTCAACGTAAGGAAAAGGCAACGTACAGAATATGAGAAAATATTTACAAATTACATATCTGATAAGAGGTTAATATCTAGAATATATAAAAGAACTCCTACAACTCAGCAACAACAGACTAATAACTCAATCAAAAGATGGGCAAAGGAGTTGAATAGACATCTCTTCAAAGAAGGTATATGAATGGCCAACAAACAGATGAAAAGATGTTCAACATCATTAATTATTAGGGAAATGTATTTCAAAAACCACAACGAGATACCACCTCACACTCATCAGATTGGCTACTATATTTAAAAACAAACAAACAAACAAACAAAAAAGAAACCACAAAACCAGAAAACAAAATGCGGAGAAACTGGAACCTTTGTGCACTGCTGAAGGAATGTAAGATGATGCAGCTACTATAAAAAGCAATATGATATATCCTCAGAAAATTAAATGTAGGATTACTATATGGTTCAGCAGTCCCACTTCTGGGTATATACCCAACACAACTGAAAGCCCATATGGTACACCCATATTCATGGCAACATTATTCACAATAGCCAAAAGGTGAAGGCCATCCAATTCATCCACCGATGGATAAATAAACAAAATGTGGCCTATCCATTCAGTGGAATAATATTTAGTCTCAAAAAGGAAGGCTAGGCCTGGTGGCCCACGCCTGTAATCCCAGCAATCTGGGAGGCAGGCAGGCAGATAGGATTAGCTGAGGTCAGGGGTTTGAGACGTGGTAAAACCCTGTCTCTACTAAAAATACAAAAATTAGCCAGGCATGGTAGTGAGCACCTGTAGTCCCAGCTACTCGAGAGGCTGAGGCAGGAGATTGAACCCAGGAGGCAGAGGTTACAGTGAGTGAAGATTGTGCCACTGCACTCCAGCCTGTGTGACAGAGCAAGATCCCATCTTAAAATAAATAAATAATGAATAAAAATTCACACCTATAATCCCAGCACTTTGGGAGGCCGAGGCGGTCGTATCACCTGAGGTTAGGGGTTCGAGACCAGCCTGGTCAACATGGCGAAACCCTGTCTCTACTAAAAAAGTACAAAAATTAGCCAGGCGTGATAGCGGGTGCCTGTAATTTCAGCTACTCGGGAGGCTGAGGCAGGAGAATCACTTGAACCCGGGAGGTGGAGGTTGCAGTGAGCCGAGATTGTGCCACTATACTCCAATCTGGGCAACAAAGTGAGACTCTGCCTCAAAAAAAAAAAAAAAAAAAATTCATGCCCAGGCAACAAAAGACATGTTAGGAAACTTTCATTTCACCCACAGCCTCATCAACACAATGATCAAATGGAAATTTAGGTTTTCCACAACTTTCCATGGTATTCACCTAAGGAGGAAGCAACAATTTTCTTCTGTTGATCTTGCAGCTTTCAGATTGTTTGCCCTGCATCTGAGACTTTTCCTTAGGGGGCAGGTGTCTTCCTGTCTTGTCAGAAGGAGGGTGACTTCCTGTAAAATGTCGCAGTCTTCCTCTCAGCTCAAGGAGCAGCTTACTTTAAAATTAAGTACGATTACTTAAGGAGGCTTAAGTTAATCATTTGCGTGATTAGCCAAGGAAATTCAGCTAAATGGTTGACAATATCTCAATACTTACATCATAAAAGTACACATTAGACTGTGTTAAACTGTCATGTCTTTTCTTTTTCTTTTTTTTTTTTTTTTTGAGACAGAGCTTTGATGGAGTTTTGCTTTTGTTGCCCAGGCAACCTCAGCTCAACACACACACACACACACACATTCAAAAGTATTTATATAAATGTTTTTGATCATTCAGTTAAAAGAAAATAATGCAACATTGAAAATATTTTTTTTTTTTGAGATAAGAGTCTCACTGTGTCACCCAGGCTGGAGTGCAGTGCTGTGATCTCATCTCGCTGCAACCTCTGCCTCCTGAGTTCAAGTGATTCTCCAGCCTCACCATCCTGGGTAGCTGGGACTACAGGCAACCACCACCATGCCCAACTAATTTTTAGTATTTTAGTAGAGAGAGGTTTCATTATGTTGGTCAGGCTAGTCTCCCTTGACCTCATGTGATACCTGCCTTGGCCACCCAAAGTCCTGAGATTACAGGTGTGAGCCACGGCACCTGGTCTGTAATGTCTTTTAATTCATTACCTGGCTTGACTGAATTAATTTATGTTTAGGGGTTTTGTATTCATCAGAAGTTGCATGAGCTAAATTTTTTTTTTTTTTTTTTTNTTTTTTGAGACAGGATCTCACTCTGTCGCCCAGACTGGAGTGCAGTGGTGAAATCTCAGCTTACTTACTGCAACCTCCACCACCCAGGTTGAAGCAATTCTCCTGCCTCAGCCTCCCTTACAAGCATGAGCCACCACATCCAGCTAAATTTTGTATGAGCCACTGCGCCTGGCTATGAGCTTAAATTTTAATTAGTTGGGGAGAAAAGGAGAGAAACCTGTTCCTGCCATTTTTACAATCTAGGCCCTAAATACTTCTCCATGTATTGGGAAAGGGTGAAATAAGAATGAAAAGATGGGTAGACATACAGATAGACAATTCCCAGAAGAGGAAAATTCAAATGGTCAACATACATGCGAAAATCTGCTTTTCTTTCTCAATAACCAGAGAAATGCTGATGAAAACAGTAACAAGGGGCCAGCACCGTGGCTCATGCCTGTAATCTCAGCACTCTGGGAGGCTGAGGCGGGCGGATCACTTGAGGTCAGCAGTTCGAGACCAGCCAGGCCAACATAGTGAAACCTCATCTCTGCTAAAAATACAAAAAAATTAGCAGGGCGTGGTGGCAGGCACCTGTAGTCTCAGCTACTCGGGAGGCTGAGGCAGGAGAATTGCTTAAACCTGGGAGGCGGAGGTTGTGGTGAGCTGAGATTGTGCCATCATACTCCAGTCTGGGCAATAAGAGCGAAACTCTGTCTAAAAAAAAAACAAAACAGCAACAAGCTGTCTTTTCTCACTGATCAGGTTGGCAAAACTTTTCAAGTCTTACAATATCAAGTCTGGGCAAAGATGGAAGAAAGAACTCTCTCATGTCCCTGGTAGAAGCGTAAATTAGTCTAGCCAAATTGTGTGTGTGTGTGTGTGTGTGTGTGTGTGTGTGTGTGTATGTGTGTGTGTGTGTGTGACAGAGTTTCACTCCTGTTGCCCAGGCTGGAGTGCAATGGCAGGATCTTGACTCCGTGCAAACTATACCTCCTGGGTTCAAGTGATTCTCCTGTCTCAGCCTCTGGAGTAGCTGGGATTACAGTCACCCATCACCACGGCCAGCTAATTTTTGCATTTTTAGTAGAGATAGTTTCACCATGTTGGCCTGGCTGGTCTTGAACTCCTGACCTCAGGTGAGCCACCCACCTCAGTGCTGGGATTATAGCCATGAGCCACCACACCTGGCTGAGTCCAGCCAATTTGAACAGCCTTTTGGTACATGTGTCTGCAAGCTTTGACTGAAAATCTTTGAGAGCAGATGTTTGTTGGGACTCAGCAACACACAGCTCCGCAAGTATGGAGCTTTGACATGCTGAACTGAAGAAACAGCTTTAAGGTCTGTCTCACCTTTCTCCCACTCCTGTCTGTCCCAAAGCATAGGATGAAGTTGTTCTCTGAAGTTCCCTTATCTGCCTAAAATCTGGACCTGCCAAAGAAGAAAACAATTACCTCCAGTCCCTTCCCTATTTTTTTCATTAACTGAACGTCATATTGCAGGAAGAAAAACCAAAGTCTGTCAACATGTTACAGAAAAGGGGTCCTGATCCAGACCCCAAGATAGGGTTATTGGATCTCCCGCAAGAAAGAATTCAGGGCGAGTCCATAGAGTAAAATGAAGGCAAGTTGATTAGGAGAGTAAAGAAATAAAAGAATGGCTACTCCATTGATAGAGCAGCCCTGAGGGCTGCTGGTTGCCCATTTTTATGGTGACATGCTAAACGATGGGTGGATTATTCATGTCTCGCCTTCTTAGACCATATAGGGTAACTTCCTGACGTTGCCATGGCATTTGTAAACTGTCATGGCACTGAGGGGAGTGTAGCAGTGAGGACAATCAGAGGTCACTCTCATCACCATCTTGGTTTGAGTGGATTTTAGCCGGCTTCTTGACTGCAACCTGTTTCATCAGCAAGGTCTTTATAACCTGGGTCTTGTGCCAACCTCCTATCTCATCCTGTGATTTAGAATGCCTTAACCATCTGGGAATGCAGCCCAGTAGGTCTCAGCCTCATTTTACCCAGCTCCTATTCAAGATGGAGTTGTGCTGGTTCACACACCTCTGACAAACACACCTGTTATAGAAAGGAGTCTGTATCCAGACTCCCAGAGAGGGTTCTTGAATTTCATGCAAGAAAGAATTTGGGGTGAGTCCATAAAGTGAAAGCAAGTTTATTAAGAAAGTAAAGGAATAAAGAACAGCTACTCCATAGGCAGAGTAGCCAGGAGGGCTGCTGGTTGCCCTTTTTTTTCCAAGACTGAGTCTTGCTCCGTCACACAGGCTGGAGTGCTGCGGTGTGATCTTGGCTCACTGCAACCTCTGTCTCCCTAGTTCAAGCAATTCTCCTGCCTCAGCCTCCAGAGTAGCTGAGAGTATAGGCACCCGCCACCGTGCCCAACCAATTTTTGTATTTTTAGTAGAGATGGGGTTTCACCATGTTGGCCAGACTGGTCTCAAACTCCTGACCTTGTGATCTGCCTGTCTTGGCCTCCCAAAGTGTTGGGATTACAGGCGTGAGCCACTGTGCCTGGCAAAACTCCTATAATTCTAATATGACTTAGTATATGGTATCAGTGATAATTATTAATAGACTGTGTGCCACAGAGGTAACAAATTTCCATATCAGTCATGTCTTTATCTGTGGCTGCCCTAAAATGTTTTTGTCATCCACAATGGTTGTCTCATTTTGGTCCTCTTTAAAAGATGGTTTTATAATCAGCTATAAAATGTAACAGGTATGTGGCAGGCATGATGGCTCACGCTTTAATCCCAGAACTTTGGGAGGCCAAGGTAGGCAGATTATGAGGTCAGGAGTTTGAGACCAGCCTGGCCAAAACAGTGAAACCCTGTCTCTACTAAAAATACAAAACTTAGCTGAGCATGGTGGTAGGCACCTGTAATCCCAGCTACTCAGGAGACTGAGGCAGGAGAATTGCTTGAACCAGGGAGGCAGAAGGTACAGTGAGCCAAGATCATGACATTGCACTCCAGCTTGGGTGACAGAGTTAGACTCTGTGTCAAGAAAAAAACAAAAGAACAACAACAAAAAAATTGGAGCATATTTGTTGTGCTCTAACTGATTTCTTCAGAATTTGGAAACTGTGAATATTCTCAATTTATGGCAGTATAGCTAAATGCACAAGTGCAATAAGAATCTGTTTTCTTTTGTAACAGGACACAGTTGGAGAAATTGGTTATTTTACCAAGGCTTTGAATGGAATGGCATGCTTTCTTTAAAGATTCAAAGTTGACTTATACAGCTAATTAAAGCTCATCAGGGAATCTGGCTTCACACCTTGCTCACACAGAATCCCTGTACAAGGTTCCTGACATGTGGCAAATAAACAATGTCACTTTCTAACAGCCCCAGGAATCCCAAATTATCTTGGGACCTCAAGAGGAGAGGAATTTGCTCAACTTTTAGATATTTGAGGGTACAAACGCATAGCTGGACTTGGCTTTTCAAAGTCTTATCTGAGATTCTTCATGGAACAGAGTTCTATCAAAGCCAATTAAAAAATCCTAAGTGAAAAATAATTATTCTTGCTGTACTTCATGCAAATAATCAGGCCAAGTACAGTAAGGCTAAAATTTATTTTGCAAACAAATCAGTTCTATCATGATTTATTTTTAATAAAAATAGGGACTGGAGAGAAAAAAATTATACTTCAAAAGAAAAACGAGGCTGGGCATGATGGCTCACGCCTATAATCCGAGCACTTTGGGAGGTCAAGGGAGGCAGATCACCTGAGGTGAGGAGTTTGAGACCAGTCTGGCCAACAAGGTCAAACCCTGTCTCTACCAAAAATACAAAAATTAGCCGGGCATGGTGACATGCACCTGTAATCCCAGCTGCTTGGAAGGCTGAGGCAGGAAGATTGCTTGAATCCAGGAGGCAGAGGTAGCAGTGAGCTGAGATAGCACCACTGCACTCCAGCCTGGGCAACAGAGTGAGACTCTGTCTAAAAAAAAAAAAAAAAAAAAAAAAGAAAGAAAGAAAAGAAAAACTTAATACACTGTTGTTAGCTGTTCTTGAGGTTTTTCCTGCAGTTAGACTAAATTCTAAATTCTTTGTGGGTTAGAAGTCCTCAAAGTAATGTTTTCAAATCTTTGCTTTTAAAATTGGGAATTGTACCTCTCATCCTAGGACTTGCTATTTACCTTGTAATAGGCTGTTTGCTTAAACACTGTAGTAAAACTACAGATGACAGTACTAACGCTTTTGCCATGCAAGCCTGGGAAGTCCAGCCAGCCCGGCATGGGTACACCCACACAGTTGCAAATCGGCTCCATTCTTCTCACCTTGGGGTTCACTCCCATTCCCACTACGTCCCCTGTCAGCAGGAAGAAGCCAGAGCAATCGAGGCCTTTTCCCCTCTTCTTAGTCTACACCTTAAGATGAAGGTGTTATAAAACCCAAAGGGAGGGATTGAAACTGCCTTTGCAAAATTATGACTGAGACAGTGAAAGAAATCCAACTTAACTGACTCCATCTTGCTTCTAACTTCCAAGCTGTCCTTCATTCTTGGACGTAGGCTAAACTAACTTTGGGAGAAACTTAATTTATAGTTTATAGTTTAAACAGATAGTAACAGCCCTTTCCCAAAGCTGACCTCCTTGCCTGGGGACTAGATTGCTTTTGTAGGACTAACATTAGCCACAAGATTAGAAATTATGGTCTAGGAGTCATGCAGCTGGAGGCTACAAGATTCTGACCCTCTCTAAACTGCTCCTAAGAACAGTGCTTGGGATATTTTCCAGACCCTGCACTTGATGGATCAGCTGGCCCCACCCAGATCAATAAACTGGCTCATCTGATCTTGTGGCCCCCACCCAGGAACTGACAGAGCAAGAAGGCAGCTTGGACTCCCCATGATTTCATCTCTGACCAATCAGCACTCCTGGCTCGCTGGCTTCCCCCAACCCACCAAGTTCCCCTTAAAACCTCTGCTCCCCAAAGCTCGGGGAGACTGATCTGAGTAATAATAAAACTCCAGTCTCCTGCAGAGCCAGCTCTGCATGAATTACTCTTTCTCTATTGCACTTCTCCTGTCTTGATGAATTGGATCTGTCTAGGCTAGGCAGTAGGCAAGGCGAACCCCTTGGGCAGTTACATTTACGACCTGTATCTTGTGCGGACCTCCTGTCTCACCCTGTGATGGAGAACGCCTAACTGTCTGGGAGTGCAGCCCAGTAGGTCTCAGCCTGATTTAACCCAGCCCCTCTTCAAGATGGAGTTGCTCTAGTTCAAATGCCTGTAACACACCTGGACAGACTTTTGTCACAAACCATTGTCTGCTCTGCAGGCCCAACAGACTTTGTCCCAGGACATTGTGTGCTCTTCAAGCCCATTGAATTCCCCTTAAAAATCATTTACTACCCCTAACCTTATCCACACTTTCCCATCTCCCTTTCCCCTAAGAAGGGTATATTTTAAAAAAGCTTGTTTTACTAACATAAATTCCTCCTCACAACTACATAGTAAAACCAACCCCATTTTACAGATCTGGAAATTGAGCCTCAGAGAAGCACAGTGACTTCTGAAACATCACACAACGACTTAGTTTGTAGAGTAAGAATTCAAACCCAATTCTCCTGACATCCAGCCACTGCTAAGGAGATTTACAATGACATTTTTCAAACAGAAAATTAGAATTCTTTTCCTGTTTTCATTTTTACTTTAACTTTGAGATGTTATTTTCCATGAACATAGAAGCTGGGCCTGTCTGCATTCTGTCTTCTATACTTAATTAGTTTCAGTTTTATTTTGCTTGGGTCAGCTCAGTGACAGAGCAACCCAAGACATCAGTCATTAAAAAAATTAAAAATAAAAAGCTTGTCCTGGAACTGCTATGAAGGGTTTGATGTTCTCAAATTCCAGTCTGATCCCTGAGGTGGGATGAGCAGTTTGCCTTTCACAGACTGAGTGTGTTTTTTAGCAAAAGTGGGCTACATTTGGATGCTAAAGAGCTGATAACCTGAAAAGCTTTGAAATTAAAGATACGGTTCTTTTCCTCCCAGGCAGAAGGAAATTACACCCTCCAAGTGCATTCAGCATTTGACTGTTCAGATGTCGTTTGCATCTGTGATCTTTTATCCTCACCAAAAACCAGAACACAAGACACAGCATTTGGGAAAGTGCTTCCA
Organism: Cebus imitator; assembly: GCF_001604975.1. Taxonomy (NCBI): domain Eukaryota; kingdom Metazoa; phylum Chordata; class Mammalia; order Primates; family Cebidae; genus Cebus; species Cebus imitator. The sequence continues at coordinate 440,970 of NW_016107647.1, forward strand.
AGAGATCTGGCAAGTGCACTTTTTTTTTTTTTTTTTGAGGTGAAGTCCTATTTTTTCGCCCAGTGGTTCGATCGTGGCTCACTGCAACCTCTGCCTCCCGGGTTCAAGCAATTCTCCTGCCTCAGCCTCCCTTTTAGTAGAGATGGGGTTTCACTGTGTTTACCAGGCTGGTCTCAAACTCCTGACCTCAGGTGATCCACCTGCCTCAGCCTCCCAAAATGCTGGGATTACAGGCATGAGCCACTGCGCCTGGCCTAAGTGCACACTTTTATTAACACAATGCCCATCTTCCAGAGGTGGATACTGAGGTCTGGGAAGGTAGAGTAACACTGCCCATGATCCCACAGAGCCTGATCCAGAACTTGAGCACAGTGTATTTTCCTGTATTTGGGGGTTGAGATTGGATTGAGTTAAAATCCCCTCTCTGGCCGGGTGTGGTGGTTCATGCTTGTCATCCCAGCACTTTGGGAGGCTGAGGTGGGTAGATCACCTGAGGTTGGAAGTTTCAGACCAGCCTGACCAACATGGTGAAACACTGTCTCTAGAATTGCTTGAACCTGGGAGGTGGAGGTTGTATTGAGCCAAGATTGCGCCATTGCACTCCAGCCTGGGCAATAAGAGTGAAACTCCATCTCAAAATAAATAAATAAATAAAGAAGAATCCCGTCTCCACACTCCTCAGGACAAGAAGGTTCTGTTTGTTTATTCATTTAATTATTTCCTTTGCAAATATGGAAATGGATCATGTTCCTATTTAAAATATCATCATGGTCTTTAGACTAATGACCAGATAAGTATGACTTGTGAAATATGACCATTAAAAAACAAGAAAAAGCCATGACCAATTAGGATGATCATCATAGCATGATAGCTTCTTCTTTTTTTTTTTTTTTAATGGAATTTTTGTTCTGTTGCCCAGGTTGAAGTGCAATGGCACCATCTCAGCTCACTGCAACCTCTGCATCCCGGGTTCAAGCAATTCTTCTGCCTCAGCCACCCAAGTAGCTGGGACTGCAGGCTCCTGCCACCACGCACAGCTAATTTTTGTATTTTTAGTAGCGACAAGGTTTCACTATATTGGCCAGGCTGGTCTTGAACTCTAGACCTCAGGTGATCCACCCACATTGGCCTCCCAAAGTGCTGGGATTACAGGCATGAACCACTGTGCCCAGCCATGATAGCTTCTTGAAGAGTATTCATTAATTATCTGTATAAACATAAAATTATTTATAGGTTTTGACTGGGAGTAGAGAAAAGTTATTGTCTGACTTCATTGTGGAACACCTCCAGGGACAAAAGACTCATTAGCATCTCAGCAGCAAGAGATATCCACTCATTTTGCCCTAAGTCAGTCCCAAATCTTCCTTCCTATAGTTCCTCTTCATCCATTAGTTTGAGTTCTACCCTCAAGAACGCCACAGTGTCAGCCTGATCACTGCCCTCCCAAGTGCTGGTCCTTTGCAAGCCTGAGATACCATATGGTGGCAGCATGTGAGTCCTGGCACCTTCCCTCACTTACTGTGAGACCTTGACCAAGCAATCCCAACTCCCTTCCTGTCCTAGAGAGTTGATTATGGGCCTTGAATCTTAAGTGTTTAGGGCTGTTTTAGTCACTGTCCTCCAGAGAAACAGAATCCATATGTATATGTAGATGTATGTGTAGTCATGCATTGCATAATGACATTTCAGTCAACAATGGACTGCATATACAAGGGTGTCCCATTAAGATGATGCCATTATTTTTGCTGTATCTTTTCTAGGTTTAGACACCCAAATACTTACCATTGTGTTACAGTTGGCTCCAGTATTCTGTACAGCCACATTAACTACAGGCTTCTAGCCTAGGAGCAAAAGGCCATAGCACATAGCCTCATATGTCAGGCTCTGTCATCCAGGTTTGTGTAAGTACATTCTGTGAGGTTCCCATAGCAACAAAAAGCTGAACAACGTGTGACGCATTGCATTGAGTGACACATGACTGTATAAAAAGAGAGAGAGAGAGACTGAGATTTTGTATAAGTAATTGGTTCCCATGATTATGGAGGCTGAAAAGTCCCAAAATCTGCAGTCAGCAAGCTGGAGACCCAGAAGGGCCAGTTCTCAGTGCTCAGACTCCAATCTGAGAGTGAAGGTCTGAGAACCAGGAGAGCCAAGCTCCAGTCTGAAGGCAGGAGAAGACCAATATCCCAGCTGAAACAGTCAGGCAGAAGGAGTCCCTCTTGCTCAGCCTTTCATTCTATCCAGGTCTTCAGGTATAGGATGCGGTCCATCTACATTAGTGAGGGCAATCCGCTTTACGCAGTCTACAGGCTCAAATACTAATCTCTTCCAGAAACACCCTTATGGACATGTCCAGAATGAGGTTTTATCAAATGTCTGTGTTCCCGTGACCCAGTCAAGTTGACACATACAATGCACCATCAGCAGAGCCATTGATTTCTTCTAAGTGCTGCTTTCTTGGCTTCCCACAGATTCTGAAATGTTGTGTTTTCACCATCATTCAGTTCAAAGTATTTTCACATTTCTCTTGTGACTTTGTTTCTTGTTCATTTTTTATTTATAAGTGGCATGTTTGATTTTCAAATATTTTGGGGATTTTGTGAACAGCTTTTTAATTTTATTTTTAACTGTGGTAAAATACACATAACACAAAATTTACCATCTTAATCTTTTATTTTTTTGAGACACAGTTTCACTCTTGTTGCCCAGGCTGGAGTGCAATGGCACCATATTGGCTCACCACCATCTCTGCCTCCCGGGTTCAAGCAATTCTCCTGCCTCAGCCTCCCAAGTAACGGGGATTACAGGCATATGCCACCACGCCCGGCTAATTCTGTATTTTTAGTAGAGATGGGGTTTCTCCATGTTGGTCATGCTGGTCTTGAACTCCTGACCTCAGGCGATCTGCCCACCTCAACCTCCCAAAGTGTTGCCATTATAAGCATGAGGCACCATGCCCGGCCAACCATTTTTTTAAAAAACTGATGGAGTCTTGGCCAGGCACAGTGGCTCATGCCTGTAGTCCCAGCACTTTGGGAGGCCGAGGCTGGTAGATCATGAGGTCCGGAGTTCAAGACCAGCCAGGCCAAGCTAGTGAAACCTTGTCTCTACTAATAATACAAAAATTGGGTGGACGTGGTGGCAGTTGCCTGTAATCCCAGATACTTGGGAGGCTGACACAGAGAACTACTTGAATCCTGGAGGTGGACGGTGCAGTGAGCTGAGATTGCACCACTGAACTCCAGCCTGGGCGACAGAGCAAGACTCTTTCTCAAAAAAAAAAAAAAAATGGAGTCTCACTATGTTGCCCAGGCTGAAGTGCAGTTGTTATTCACAAGTGCGTTCATAGTGTACTACCTCCCCAAATTCCTGGGCTCAAGAGATCCTCCAGCTTCAGCCCCCCGCATAGCTCGGACCGCAGGGGCACACCACCACACTCAGCCCATCTTAACCATTTTTAAGAGTGCAATTCAGTGGCATGAAGCACATTCACATTTTAAAAAAAATTTTCATTTTTATATTTTTATTTTATTTTTATATAGAGACGGGGTTTCACCATGTTGGCCAAGATGGTCTCTATCTCTTGACCTCGTGATCTGCCCGCCTCGGCCTCCCAGAGTGCTGGGATTACAGGCGTGAGCCACCGCGCCTGGCCCATTCACATTGTTATGTAACCATCACCACCATCCATTTCCAGAACTTTCCATCTTCTCAAACTGAAACCCTGTACCCATTAAAACAAACCCCCAATCCCCAGCGTCCCAGCCCCTGTCTCTATGAATATGGCTTCTCTATGTACCTCACATAAGTGGAATCATCCAGTATTAATCCTTCTGTGACTGGCTTATTTCACTTAGCACAATGTTCTTAAGTTTCAGTTATGCTGTAACATGCAACAGAATTTTTTTCCTTTTTAAGGCTAAATAATATTCCATCGTATGGATGGACCGCATTTGGTTTCTCCATTCATTTGTCGATGAACGCTGGGGTTGCTTATACATTTTGGCTCTTGTGAATAATAGTGCTATGAACAGAGGTGTACACATATTGCTTAGGGACCCTGCTTTCCATTCTTTTGATTATCTACCCATAAGTGAGGTTGCTAAATCATACGGTAATTCTAGCATTAACTTTTTTTTTTTTTGAGATGGAGGCTCATTCTTGTTGCCCAGGCTGTAGTGCAACGTACAATCTCGACTCACCGCAACCTCTGCCTCCTGGGTTCAAGCAATTTTCCTTCCTCAGCCTTCTGAGTAGCTGGGATTACAGGCAGGCACCACCACTCCCAGCTGATTTTGTATTTTTAGTAGAGATGGAGTTTCTCCATGTTGGTCAGGCTGGTCTCGAACTCCCAATCTCATGTGATCTGCCTGCCTTGGCCTCTCAAAGCGCTGGGATTACAGGCGTGAGCCACCGTGCCTAGCCCTGTTTAACTTTTTAAGAAACCACTAAACTGCTTTCCGCAGAGGCTCTGCCATTTTACATTCCCACCAACAGTGAAAGGGGTTCCAATTTCTCCTCATCCTCATCATCACTTGTTATTTTCTGTGTTTTTGTTTGTTTGTTTGTTTTACATTAAACAGGCATGGGCCTGGTGTGGTGGCTCATGCCTGTATCCCAGCACTTTGGGAGGCCAAGGCAGGTGGATCATTTGAGGTCCGGAGTTCAAGACCAGCCTGACTAACATGGTGAAACCCTGTCTCCACTAAAAATACAGAAAATTAGCTGGGCATGGTGGCACGCACCTGTAATCCCAGCTATTCTAGAGGCTGAGGCAGGAGAATTGCTTGAACCTAGGAGGTGGAGATTGCAGTAAGCCGAAATTGTGCCACTGCACTCCAGCCTGGGTGACAGAGTGAGACTCTGTTTAAATAAATAAATAAAATAAAATAAATATAAATTGAAAAACAGTAGTCATCCTAATGGGTGTGAAGGATAGTGTGTATTAGTCAGTGTTCTCTAGAGGGACAGAACTAATAGGATGGACATATATATATAAAGGGAAGTTTATTAAGTATTAACTCACACAATCACAAGGTGCCACAATAGGCTATCTGCAAGCTGAGGAGCAAGGAGAGCCAGTCTGAGTCCCAAAACTGAAGAACTTAGATGTTTGAGGGCAGGACAGGATAACTTGGAGCTAGATGTTTGAAGACAGGAAGCATCCAGCACGGGAGAAAGATGTAGGCTGGGAGGCTAGGCCAGTCTATTTAGTCTTTCCAAAATTTTCTGCCTGCTTTATATTCTAGCCACGCTGGCAGCTGATTAGATGGTATCCACCTAGATTAAGGGTGGGTCTGCCTTTCCCAGCCACTGACTCAAATGTTAGTCCCCTTTGGCAACACCCTCATGGACACACCCAGGATCAATACTTTGCATCCTTCAATCAAGTTGACACTCAGTATTAAACAACACACAGTGTATCTTTAAATATTGTCTAATTTAATGCAATTTTTTTTTTTTTTTTTTTTTTTTTTGTGAGACAGAGTCTGGTTCTATTGCCAGGCTGGAGTGCAGTGGGATGCTCCCAGCTCACTGCATCTTCCGTTTTTGGGTTCCAAGCAATTCTCCTGCCTTAATCTCCCGAGTAGCTGGGACTATAGGCATGCACCACCATGCCCGGCTAATTTTTTGTACTTTTAGTAGAGATGGGGTTTCACCATGTTGGCCAGGATGGTCTCAATCTCTTGACCTCGTGATCCACCAGCCTCAGCCTCCCAAAGTGCTGGGATTACAGGCATGAGCCACCGTGCCCAGCCTAATTTAATGCAATTTTTGAGACTTGTTTTGTAATCTAGCATGTGGTCTATGTGCAGTAAATATTTTATGATCAATTGAAAACAATGTTTATTCTACAACTGTTCAGTGTAATATTCTACAAATATCAACTAGGACAAGTTTCTTGATAGTTTTTTAAAAAATATTCTATTAATATATGTTTCCTAATGTTTCATTTACTTTTTTATTTACCGAAGGGAGGTGTTAAAATCTTCAGTATTATGAACAACTAACTTTATGCTAACAATTTGGTTACCTAGATGAAATTAACAAATACTTTTTAAAAACATAACAAAATGGACACAAAAAGGAATTTAAAATATCGATAGTTCTTTATCTGTAAAAAATATATTAAATTTACAATAAAATAGTTTGCCACAAAGAAAACTCCAGGTAAAGACAGCATCTTTGGGGAGTTCTAACACACATTTATAGAAGAAATAATACAAACTTACACAATCCTTTTCAGAGCATAAAGGAGATGTACATGTTTCTCTATTCTTTTTTTTTTTTTTTTATTGTAAGAGACAGGGTCTCACTATGTTGCCCACCTTGGCCTCTAACTCCTGGGCTCAAGCAATCCTCCTACCTCAGCCTCCCTAGTAGATAAGACTATAGGCACATGCCACCATGCCTGGCTTTCTCTACTTTTTAATGGGCCAGCAGAACCCTGATACCAAATATTGACAAAGACATTACAAGAATGGAAAAATACAAATCAATATCCCTCTTGAACATACCAATGTTTAACAAAATATTAGGAGACAGAACCCAGTAATATAAGAATATAATATATCACGGGCCGGATGTGGTGGCTCACGCCTGTAATCCCAGAACTTTGGGAGGCCGAGGCAGGCAGATCACTTGAGGTCAGGAGTTCGAGACCAGCCTGGCCAACATGGTGAAACCCTGCCTCTACTATGAATACAAAAATTAGCCAAGCATGATGACGGGTGCCTGTAATCCCAGCTACTCAGGAGGCTGAGGCACAAGAATTGCTTGGACCTGAGAGGTGGAGGTTGCAGTGAGCTGAGATCGTGCTATTGTACTACAGTCTGGGCGACAGAGTGAGACCCTGAAAAAAAAAAAAAAAAAAAAGAATGTAACACATCATGACCAAGTAGAATTTATCCCGGGAATGCAAAATTGGTTTGCCATTTAAAACTCAATCAATATATCTGGCACAGTGGCTCACGCCTGTAATCTCAGCACCTCAGAAGTTTGAGACCATCCTGAGGTCAGGAGTTTGAGACCAGCCTGATCAATATGATGAAACCCCATCTCTACCCAAAAATAAAAAATTACCCAGGCATGGTGGTATGCACCTGTAGTCCTAGCTACTCAGAAGGCTGAGACAGGAGAATTACTCGAACCCAGGAGGAGGGGGTTGCAGTGAGCTGAGATCCGGCCACTGCACCCCATCTCAAAAATAAAAACAAAAACAAAAACAAACAAACAAAAAACCTTAATCAATATATATCATCACATTAACAAGATAAAAGGAGAAATCATATGACCATCTCAATGAGTCAGACAAAACATCTGAGGCCATCAACACCCATTCATACTAACAACTTTCAAGGAAATGAGAACCTCCACAATCTAATAAAGTGCATCCAAGAGATATATATAGTTAACTAATGGCTACCAGTGAAACACTGAAATCTTTCCCTTGCATCAGCAATAAGGCAAGGAAATCTAATCTTACTACTTGTGTTCAACATTGTACTGAAAGTTTCAGCCAGTGCTACAAGGTAAGAAAAAAAATAAAAGACTGGAAAGAAAGCAATAAAAATGTGTCTATCTGCAGTCGAGATGATACTATGTATAGAAAACCTCAAAGAATTTTATTTAAAATAGATAAAACTGCCGGACAAGGTGGCTCACACCTGTAATCCTAGCACTTTGGGAGGCCGAGGTGGGTGGATCACCTGAGGTCAGGAGTTCAAGACCAGCCTGGCCATCATGGTGAAACCCCATCTTTAAAAAAATAAATAAATAAATAAAATAAAATAGATAAAATATACAAGAACTAATAAGTGAACTTAGCAAGGCTGCAGGCTACAAGATCAATATAACAAAAATCCATATTTATATATACTAGCAACACACAATTGGAAAAATATAAGATACCACTCATAATGACATCAAAATTATCAACTTTTAATGAATAAATACATAATTTATACACTGAAAACTATGAAATGTTGCTGACAGAAATTAAAGAATATTTAAATAAATGTGGAGATACACTATGTTCATGGATGGGAGGACTGAATATTTTTAAGATATTCATTTTCCCCAACTTCACCTAAAGTTTCAACAGAAATTCAATTAAAAACCCCAGCAGGCTATTTAGCAGCAACTGGCAAGCTGATCCTCAATTTTTGTTTGCTTGTTTGTTTGTTTTGAGACAGGGTCTCACTGTGTTGCTGAGGCTGGAATGCAGTGGAATGATCATGGCTCACTGCAGCCTTGACCTTCTGGGCTCAAATGTTCTTCCCACCTCAGCCTCCCAAGTAGCTGGGGCTACAGAGGCACACCACAACTGCCTGGCTAATTTTTTTCTATTTTGGGTAGAAATGGGGTTTCACCATGTTGCCCAGGCTGGTCTCAATTCCTGGGCTCAAGCAATCCCTGTCTTGGCCTCCCCTGGTTCTGGGATTACTGGCATAAACTGCCATGCCTGGCCCTAAAATTTATTTAAAAATGCAGAGTCTAGAATAGCCAGAACAATTTTGAAAAACAATAAATTTGGAGGACCGTGGGTAACCCCTCATATAGGCACCAAGGAATGAGAGCTAAGCAGAACTCTGGCACAGTTAGGGCTTGAGGAATACCTCACTTTATAGTGTTACTACTCAGCTATTTCCTGTTATATAATCCTTTACATAATCATATATTAGTTTATAGAATTAGGGCTTGAAGAATCCCTTTATATAATCCTGTATATATAATCATATAATAGTTGACAGTATGAGTGCCTAAAGAATATTTCCCTACATATATATATATATATATAATTATATCTTAGTTCATAATCAGAGGAATGCCTAGAGTGGACACAGTACAGAGCATGAATTAAGGAATAAGCAGCTTATAATCAGAAGAATGTCTAGGGCAGACACAGTGCACAGTATGATTTAAGGGAAAAACAGTTATACCGGGACAAGAATCCATGGCCCAGGCGGCAGCATTCAGTATCGTAAAGATACCCGCTGTATGGCAGGCTTAGGGCGAGAGCCACTGTTCCTGATAAAGGAGTTGTAGGAGCTTGCTCCAGTTCTTGTGGAAGGCTGCCCTCAGAACGGCAATCCACCTTGGTGACTGTGAACTTTACCAGCTCTTACTACTGTGCTGCTTGAAAAGCATCTTCCCACAGAATCCATTGGAAGCTGCCAGAAGGTGGCGGTAACCTTGACAGCTCTGTCACTGTGACTTAAAGCATCCTCCTATAAATCTTCTTAGAAGTAGTTTGCCCATAGATAGAAGTATCGCACACTGCACCCTCTTCACTGCGCACAGCCCACCTTCAAGCCTCGGTGACCTAATGGGGGTGGACCCCTTACTGCACAGGGCCCTTGCCTTCATGGGAACGGGCCCCTTGCTGTGCACTGTCCACCTCCCGGCCTAGGTGACCTAATGGGGGTGGACCCCATGTTTTATTGCTCACGACCCTATCACTATCCTTAAAGATGATTTCACTCACTGCCCTGCCCCCTAACCTATACACAATAAATATTCATGCTTCTGGACATTTGGGGCCTCACCTGACTCAGCTTATAGGTGGCGTGGCCCCCCGAGCCCAGCTGCGTTTTCCTTGTACTTCTGTGTCCTATCTCTTTATTTCTCGGATCCTGCACCTCAGCATAGCATAAGGCTCACCCCACAACTCTGTGGGGCCCTCAGTCCTACAGAGGACTTACTTCTTTTAATTTCATGACTCACTATAAAGCTATAGTAATCAAGACAGTGCAGTATCAAAATAAGAACAGACAAATAAGCCAGGTGCAGTGGCTTACGCCTATAATTCCAGCACTTTGGGAGGCTGAGGTGGGAGGATCACGAGGTCAAGAGATCGAGACCATTCTGGTCAACATGGTGAAACCCCGTCTCTACTAAAATACAAAAAATTAGCCAGGCGCGCTGGCACACTCCCGTAGTCCCAGCTACTCAGGAGGCCGAGGACTCGGGAGACAGAGGTTGTAGTGAGCCAACGTCGCGTCACGGCACTCCCACTCCAGCCTGGTGACAGAGCAAGACTCCTTCTCAAAAAAAAAAAAAAAAATTGGCTGGGTGTGGTGGCAGGCACCTGTAATCCCAGCTACTTGGGAGGCTGAGGCAGAAGAATCACTTGAACCTGGGAGGCAGAGGTTTCAGTGAGCTGAGATCAGGCCATTGCACTCCAGCCTGGGCAACAAGAGCAAAACTCTGTCTCAAACAACAACAACAACAACAACAAAAACAGACAAATAGATCGACATAACAAATTAGAGTCGACCAATAGACCCTTACATATAATCAAATGATTTTTGATAAGGAGGACAAGATGATTCAGTTGGGAAATGAAAGCTTTTCAATGAGTGGTCCTGCAACAACTAGATAACCAAATTCACACATAGCTAAGACCATGAATCTTCCATAAGAAAGCAAGGATACCTTAGTGAGCTCGAAGTAGGCAGAGATTTCTTGTTTTAAATTTAATTAATTAATTAATTAAGAGACAGAGTCACCCAATGGTGCAATCTTGGCTCACTGCAACCTTGGCCTCTCAGATTCAAGAGATTCTCCTCTCTCAGCATCCCAAGTAGCTGTGATTACAGGCACATACCACCATGCCCGGCTAATTTTTGTATTTTTAGTAGAGACAGGGTTTCCTCCATGCTGGCAAGGCTGGTCTCAACTCCTGGCCTCAGGGTGGTCTGCCTGTCTCTGCGTCCCAAAATGCTGGGATTACAGGCCTGAGGCATAGTGCCTGGCCTTCTTCTAAGTGACAAAACCATGTAAGAATAATTGGATAAAATGAACTTTACCAATAGTTAACATTTCTGCTCTTTTGAAAACACCGATAAGAAAATAAAAAGACAGACTGGAGAAAATACTTCCAAATAATACACCTGATAAAGGACTTATATTCAGAATATACAAAGAACTCTCAAAACTCAATTTTAAAAATCGAATTTAAAAATGCACAACATGCCAGGTGCGTGACTAAGGCTGTAATCTCAGCACTTTGGGAGGCCAAGGCAGGAGGATTGCTTGAGCCCAGGAGTTGGAGACCAGTCTGGGCAACATGGTGATACCCTGTCTCTACCAAAATAAATAAATAAATAGCCAGGTGTAAAGGTGCATGCTTGTGTTCCTAGCTACTTTTGAAGCTGAGGCGGGAGGATCACTTGAGCCCAGGAGGTTGAGGTTATAGTGAGCCATGATCACAACACAGCACTCTAGACTGGGTGACAGAGGGGGACTCTGTCTCCAAAAAAAAATAAAATAAAATAAAAAATAAAAAATGCACAACAGATTTGAGCAGATACTCACTATGAAGATTACATGGGTGACATGAAAAGATACTCAACATCATTAGTCAAAATAGAAATCCAAATGTAATTCCAGCACTTGGGGAAGCCAAGGCCGCCGGATTACCTGAGGTCAGGAGTTCCAGACCAGCCTGACCAACATAGTGAAATCCTGTCTCTACTAAAAATACAAAATTAGTTGGGCATGGTGGCACATGCCTGTAATCCAGCTACTTGGGAGGCTGAGGAAGGAAAATCACTTGAACTCGGGAGGCATAGGTTGCAGTGAGCCGAGACTGTGCCACTGTACTCCAGCCTGGGCAACAAGAGTGGAACTCTGTCTCACAAAAAAATAAAAAGAAAAAAAGAAATATAAATTAAACTCACTGTGTGCTACTACTACCTAACAATTAGGATGGCTAAAATGGAAAAACTCAGGGCACAGTGGCTCATGCCTGTAATCCTAACACTTTGGGAGGTGGAAGCAGGAGGACTGCTTAAGTCCATGAGTTCAAGACCTGCCTGGGCAGCATAGGGAGGCCCCGTCTCCCCAAAATAAAAAATGTCTGGGTGAGGTGGCTCAAGGCTATAATCCCAGCACTTTGGGAGGCCAAGGAAGGTGGATAATTTGAGGTCAGGAGTTCAACACCAGTCAGGCTAACATGGTGAAACCCCGTCTCTACTAAAAAAATACAAAATTAGCCAGGCGTGGTGGCGCATACCTGTAATCGCAGCTACTTGGGAGGCTGAGGCAGGCGAATTGCTTGAACCTGGGAGGCAGAGGTTGCAGTGAGCTGAGATCACGCCATTGCACTCCAGCGTGAGCAACAAGGGTGAAACTCCGTCTCAAAAAAAAAAAAAATTAGAATTAAATAAAAATAAAAATAATTAGCCAGGCAGTGGTGGTGTGGGCTTGTGGTCCCAGCCACTCGGGGCGCTAAGGTGGGAGGATTGCTTGAGCCAGGGAGGTTGGGGCTGCAGTGAGCCATGATCATGCCACTGCACTCCAGCCTGGGCGACAGAGCAAGACCCTATCTCAAAAAAAAAATGATTAAAAATGAACAGACACTTCATAAAAGATCTATGAACGGCCATTAAGTACATGAAACTCACAATCATTAGCCATCAGAGAAATGCAAAGTAATACCACCAAGAGACACCATTTCCTATCCATCAGCACCACCTCAAATGAAGAGTGACACCAAATGCTGCCAAGGTTGTGGAACGAGTGGAACTGTAATACACTGCAGGCGTGAGTTTGATCTCGAAGTCTCGACCTCAAGTGATCCGCCCACCTCGGCTTCCCAAGTGCGAGAATAACAGGCGTGAGCCACTGCGCCGGGCCAGCAGGCGTGAGTTTGAAACGGTACAACTGCTTTGGAGAACTGTTTGGCAGTTTTCTATAAAGTTAAACAAATTCTAAGACTTAAGCAACTCCTAGCTACTTACCCAAGTCAAATGATACATTCATCAAAAAATATCGAGCACAAACAAATGTTCATTATGAGGTAGGAGGCAGCCAGGACAGGGCTCCACATCAGATTGAAGATTGGCGGTAACTGGGAAGAGGCGCTGAAAGCCCCACTCCATGAGACACGCCCACCACCGCCATGATAGTTTACCGTTGCCGTGGCAACACCCGGACGTTACCGCCCCTCGCTGAGGCAACACCGGAAGCTCCCGCCCACTTTCTAGCTAATTCTGAATGACCCGCCCCTTAACTAACGTATGTGTCGCAGTGGACCTAAATACGCCTACAAAATTACCCATAGGTTCCTACCCTCTGCACAGTTCCTGTGGGGGAAGTCTTGCTGTGCTAGAACAGTCACTGGAGCTGTAAACAGTGCTGCCACCGCCTCAGCAAAGCTGTTTTCTTCTACTTCTGGCTGGCTCTTCAAGTTTTACTGGGCAAGCCAAGAACCTGCCCTGCTTTAGTAGGGCAGGTTCGTAATAGCCCAGCTGGAAGTAACGCAAATATGCGTCAACAGGAGAATGCATAAATTGTGGTGTATTCATAAAATGAATACTAGTCAGCAATACAAAGGAGGAAACTACTGATAAACTTGAAAGCATGAGAAAATCCCATAGGCATAATGGTGGTTTTGTTTTTTAGAGACGGTCTTGCTCTGTTGCCCAGGCTGGAGTGTGCAGTGGTGAGATTACAGTATTGATTGACTTACCACCTATGCAACTTACGACCATTAGACTTTACGACCACAATCGCTAGCCAGGACTACTCCGCGTCTGGCAGCGTGAACGTTGCCCAGCTGGGCGTACGACAGTGCGGACCAGCTTCCGGCAGCACTATCATCTCCGCGTGCACCATTTCAACTGTACATATAGCCTACTCAACTTACGACCAAATCGTGTTACGACCGGTCAGCGGTCCCAACCGTGGTTGTAAGTCGAGCACCAGCTGTGTAGCTCACTGCAGCCTCAGACTCCTGGGCTCAAGCGATGGTCCCAGGAGCCTTGGCCTCCCAAAGTACTGGGTTTACCGGCTCGTGCCACGATGCCCAGCCACTGTTGAATGGAAAAAGCCAGACGCAAAGAGAATGAGGACTCTAAGATGCCATTATTTGAAGTTCAATAACGGGCGAAACTAGCCGATCACATTAGAAGTAAGAGCAGTGGTGGCCTCTAGTGGGGAGGGAAATTCATTGGAAAGAGACAATTTCTGCATTTGGAGCTTGAGCACATTCATATATACTTAAGACCTGCGTATTATACCTTCACTAAAATATAATTCTTTTGGATTTGAAATTTTGATAATCAACTAAACACATTTGGACATGGACACACCCAATATGTCCCATTTATTAGGTTCATCCTGTGTGCCGCTATCATTGAATCCTCCCAGCACCTCCTTAAGTGGGTACTATTACTATTCTCATTTTTTAGATAAGAAAACACAAATGCAAAATACTTGAGCCACACTTGCCCAAGGTTTGCAGGATGGGAAGGTGACTTATTCAGCTTCAGGGGTTTGTGCTTCTGATCCCAGTGTGACCTGTTCTGGGCCCTGGGCTGACTGCTGGGAGCCCTCACGGAGCCCACAAACCAAAGGAGAGAAGGTGTGTGGGGTGGTGATGACCACAGGCTGTGCCTAGTCCATGGGCGGCGATAGGTGGGGGAAGACCCTAACTCCACCTGGGAGGATGAGGTGGGTGTGGGAGAAACTCTGTTATGGACATGAGATCAGGGCCCCTGGGGGCAGGGGCAGGGTTCGCCCTACATCATGGTCTCGTAACCGAGCAGCTTAGCTTCAAAATGCATTTTAAAACCTTTTCTCTCCCTTTCTCTAGTCTTGGCCTTGAAACAAACTGTTTGTTTCTCTCCCTTCCCACCAGATACTCCCTGCACTGCACTGGGCTAGTTTATCTAATTATGGAGTTGCTTAGAAATTCCAGGGACTAATCTCGAAATAACCACGGGTGAAGACCCAGTTGCAGAATCCTCCCCATCTGGAGATGGCCTCAAGGCAGTTAATCTACAAGCTGGGCAGTGTAGAGATAGCCCCAGCCTGTGCTTAGGTGGACAATAACTCAAGATAGCTGTCGGAACAAGACACACAGACCCTCTGTCCTGCACATTCCTGCATGCTTCTCATACCAAGTTTCCCTTCTTAAATACCATACCCAGGCCAAAATATGAAATGGTCTTTTGCAGGCATGAGCCTGGCCGTTTCCTAATTTCTAGCATTTGATTATTAAAATTGCTTTCCTTTTATCACATCTTACTTCTCGTATCTGGCTTCCAACCGGTGAGCAGAGACTTGCATTTGCTGACAGTCTGACCAGGCCCCTCATCTGCTTGAACCTTTCACAACTCCCCCTGGCCTTCTGCCACAGTAGCTAGACCTGACTGCACCTTGGATCCACCCAGGGAGCATATTGAAAGTAAATATTCCCAGGTCCCTGTGTGGAGAGTCTCAAAAGCAGAAAGTAGAGGCCTCTGAGGGGATCGTGCCAGCCTTTTCTCCTTCCTCACTTTCATTCATCTTCTGGGGCACACACGAACTGCATGGACTTTAGTCACCTTGATTAATTTCCACCTGCCTCCTAGGGAGGAAGGGGAAGCTGGTGTGTGATGGAGGTTGGAGGGTCTACAGACCTACAGGAGGATTGGACCAAAGGTGTCCCATGAAGAGCAGTACTTAAGATTAGATTCTGAGAGAGTCATTCCCAAACCTCTGTGTCCCACACACCAGGTAAGGGGTTGCTCTGATGTCTTCTAGGAGTTAGGTGAGAGCTTTGCCTTCTTTGTCTCAGTTCAGGACAGTCTGTCCTTGGGATGTGGGAAAAAACTTGGAGCAGGAGTTGGGACACTGACATAGCATTTAGCAATCGTTGCATAAGAAGCCACCACAAACTTCATTGCTTTAAGAAAGCAGTGACTTATTATTGTTTACGACTCTATGGATCCGCTGAGTGTCTCTGCTCTGGGCCAGGTTTGGCTGACCCTGGCTAGGCTCTCCACTGCAGTCATCCAGCAGCTCAGCTGGACTGGCAGGTCTAGCACAGCCTCACACACCTCTGCCATTGGCGAGCTGGTGTCTGAGGTGGTGCTGTGGCTCCCTCCCTCCAGCAGGCTAGTCCGGGCTTGATCCTAGGGGAGCGGATGGCACTCTATTTCCCATGAGAGTAGAAGCATGCAGGGCCTCCCAAAGCCTAAGCTCGTAATGGGTACTGTAAACCAAAAAGTATCTGTGACAGGTCTCAGTCAACTTAGAAAGTTTATTTTGCCAAGGTTAAGGACATGCCTGTGACATAGCCTCAGGAGGTCCTGATAACATGTGTCTAAGGTAGTCAGGACACATCTTGGTTTTATACAGTTTAGGAAGACATGAGACACCAATCAATATGTGTAAGATGTACATTTGGCCCAGAAAGGTGGGACATCGAAGTGGGGAGGAGTCTTCCAGGTCACAGATAGATAAGAGACAAACAGTTGCATTCTTTTGAATTTCTGATTAGCTTTTCACTGAATGTACAATTTACAGGAATAGTCACTTTTGCCTTAGTCTGGCTTAGTGAAACGATAGGGCAGAGGAAGCAATCAGATACATATTTGTCTTATGTGAGCAGAGGGATGACTTCGAGTATTGCCTGTTCTTTGTCCTCAAGGAATTTCCTTATGGGTAAATTGTAAGGGAGGCATGTAGCTTTTTAAAATATTGACTTGGCACAGTAGCTCATGCCTGTAATCCCAGCACTTTGGGAGGCTGGTCACTCGAGGTCAAGAGTTTGAGACCAGCCTCACCAACATGATGAAATCATGCCGCTGCACTTCAGCCAAAATTGTGCCACTGCACTCCAGTCTGAATGACAGAGTGAGACTCTGCCTGAAAAATAAATAAATAATAAAATGAAATAAAATAAATATCTGTAGCTGTCTTATTTAGGAATGGAATGTGAGGCAGGTTTGCTCTACGCAGTTCCCAGCTTGACTTTTCCCTCTGGCTTAGTGATTTTTGGAAGACTTATTTTCCTTTCACAGTACAACCTCACTCCACCACATTCTAAAGACCAAAGCAAGACATAAAGCCACCACAGATGTCACTGCTTGATGGGAGGAGCTGCCATGTCACACTGGGAAAGGCATGGATATTAGGCAAAGGCAAATTAAAACCACAACAAGATACCACCTCACACTCACTAGCACAGATATTATCTAAAACACAGAACCCAACAAGTCTGTTGGCGAAGACGTGGAGAAACTGGAACACTTGCACACCATTGGTGTGAATGTAAATGGTGCGGTGCTGGGAAACAGACGGTGGTTCCTCAAAGAATTACATATAGAATTACTGGCTGGTGCCAGGCATGGTGGCTCAGGCCTGTAAGCCCAGCACTTTGGGAGGCTGAGGCGAGGGGATCATCTGAGGTCAGGAGTTCGAGACCAGCCTGACTAATATGATGAAATCCCATCTCTACTAAAAATACAAAAACTAGCCAAGCGTGGTGATGCGTGCCTGTAATCCCAGCAACTCCGGAGGCTGAGGCAGGTGAATAGCTTCTACCTGGGAGGCAGAGGTTGCAGTGAGCTGAGACGGTGCCACTGTACTCTAGCCTGGGCAATAAGAGTGAAACTGTCTCAAAAAAAAAAAAAATTACTAGCCAGGCAAGGTGGCTCACATCTGTAATCCCAGCAGTTTGAGAGGCTGAGTCGGGGGATCATCTGAGGTCAGGAGTTTGAGACCAACCTCGCCAACGTGGTGAAACCTCATCTCTATTAAAAATACAAAAATTAGCCAGGCCTGGTGGTGGGTGCCTGTAATCCCAGCTACTCAGGAGGGAGAACTGCTTGAACCCAGTAATCAGAGGTTGCAGTGAGCCAAGATCCTGCCACTGCACTCCAGCCTGGGTGACAAGAGCAAAACTCCGTCTCCAAAAAAAAAACCAAAAAAACCATGCAATTAAGCACTTCAACTTCTGGGTATATACTCAAAGAATGAAAAGCAAGACCTCAGATATTCGAACCTACATGTTTGTTTGTTTGTTTGAGATGGAGTTTTGCTCTTGTTGCCCAGGCTGGAATGCAGTGGCGCCATCTCAGCTCACCGCAACCTCTGCCCACCGCAACCTCCGCCTACAGGGTTCAAGCAATTCTCCTGCCTCAGCCTCCAGAGCAGCTGGGATTACAGGCATGTGCCACTATGCCTGGCTAATTTTGTATTTTTGATAGAGACGGGGTTTCTCCATGTTGGTCAGGCTGGTCTTGAACTCCCAATCTCAGGTGATCTGCCTGCCTTGGCCTCCCAAAGTGCTGGGAATACAGGCGTGGGGCACTACCCCCGGCAGAACCCCCAAATTTATAGCAGCATTATTGACGATAGCCAAGAGGTGTCTGCCGTGTCTATTGACAGATTAATGGACAGACTAAATGTGGTGTATACATACAATGGAATATTATTCAGCCTTAAAAAGAAAGGAAATTCTGACCCATGCTACTACACGGAAGAAACGTAAATACATGTTCAGTGAAATAAATCAGTCATAAAAAGACAAATACTGTATGATTCCACTTTTTTTTTTGAGATGAAATCTCGCTCCATCACCCAGTCCGGAGTGCAGTGGCACCATCTCAGCTCACTGCAACTCCCACCCCCCGGGTTCAAGCAGTTCTCCTACCTCAGCCTCCTGAGTAGCTGCGATTACAGGCATGCACCACCATGTCTGGCTAATTTTTGTATTTTTAGTAGAGATGGGGTTTTATCATATTGGCCAGGCTGGTCTTCAACTCCTGACCTCGTGATCCACCCACTTTGGACTCCCAAAGTGCTGGGATTACAGGTGTGAGCCACTGTGCCCGGCCGATCCCACTTTTATGAGGTCCCTGGAATAGTAACACTCAGAGACAGAAAGTGGTTCCAGGGGCTGGAGGAGTGGGGTTGGAAGGTAGTGTTTTAGTGGGAACAGTTTCAGTTTGGGAAGATAAAAACGTTCTGAGACGGATAGTGGTAATGGTTGCACAACAGTGTGAATGTACTTCACACTGCTGAAGTAGACACAAAAATGCCTCAGAGGGGAAAATGGGGACATGTTAGTTAAACAGTACAAAGTTTCAGTTCAGTTAGACAGGATTAATTTTAAAATGCCTGCCCGGGCACGGTGGCTCATGCCTATAATCCCAGCACTTTGGGAGGCCGAGGTGGGTAGATCACCTGAGGTCAGGAGTTCAAGACCAGCCTGGCCATCATGGTGACACCCCATCTTTAAAAAAAAATTTTTTTTTTTTTTTTTGAGACGGAGTTTCACTCTTGTTACCCAGGCTGGAGTGCAATGGCGCGATCTCGGCTCACCGCAACCTCCGCCTCCTGGGTTCAGGCAATTCTCCTGCCTCAGCCTCCTGAGTAGCTGGGATTACAGGCACGCGCCACCATGCCCAGCTAATTTTTTGTAGTTTTAGTAGAGACGAGGTTTCACCATGTTGACCAGGATGGTCTCGATCTCTTGACCTCATGATCCACCCGCCTCGGCCTCCCAAAGTGCTGGGATTACAGGCTTGAGCCACTGCGCCCGGCAAAAAAAAATTTTTTTAATGCCTAAGATGGTAAACTAATGTTATGTGTATTTTACCAAAATGAAAAGAAAATTTAAAAACAGGCATGGATATAACTGGTGGAAGACTGGGACCATTTTTGCAAGTGATCCACCGCACCTGGATCCTAAACTGTGGGACATTCCCAGTTTGCATTAATGTCTTAGAGTATCAATGACCTCAACTGTATTTTTATTTATTAGAGACAGGGTCTCCTTCTGTCACCCAGGCTAAAGTGTAGTAGCGTGATCATGGCTGACTGTAGCCTTGATCTCCTGGGCTCAAGTGATCCTCCCACCTTGACCTCCTGAGCAGCTGGGATTATGACGAGCACCACCACACCTGGCATCTTCTTTAAACTAAGGATGAATGTCATGCTCCTGTCTGGATGTTGAGGCTGGAAAAGAAATTGGAATTAATTATCTAAGATGTGTACCTGGCCAAGTCTACCCTTTTCATTTTAAGTGGGAGACAGTTAAACCCTATCCCAGTAATCAAGCCCATGGCTTTGCAGTCACAGCCACAGACTTGGGAACAAACAAGAAAGGGAAAAGAGAAACCCCAGGTAGGTGCTGTGTCTAAAGGATGGGGCCTTCACTGAAAAGACAATTAACAACACAATGAAGGGTAACTTGTCTTGTGCTTCATTTAGCAGCTTGGGGGATAGTCAAGCTTACCTCTCATTTTGCAATTACAGCAGGCCTGAGGCTGCACTTCCTAGACCAGTGTTGTTTCTCTCCCAAATTTTGGGACAGCTTTGGGGAATTAGTCCAGCAATTCAAAGGAACCTTTTTATTTTTAAAACGTTTTTACTAGAGACAGGGTCCTGCTTGGTCACCCAGGCTGGAGTGCAGTGTGAAACTCCTAGGCTCAAATGATCCTCCCACCTCAGCTTCCTGAGTAACTGGGACTGCAGTGTCACCATCATGCCCAGCTCACTTGTTCCTTTTCTCTCTCTCTTTTTTTTTTTTTGTAGAAAGGAATCTTGCTATGTTTGTCAAGGCTGGTCTTAAACCCCTGGCTTCAAGCAATCCTCCTGCCTCAGCCTCCCAAAGCGCTGTGCTTGGACCCAGAATGCCTTTTTTCCCAGTTTGTTCCCACTGCATTTATTACAAATATAAAAAATGTTAAAAAGGAAAAAAAGTCTCATTCTCAGTTCTCCGACAGCTCTCATCCCACCCTCTTGCCCATTCAACTTCTGGCCCATTTCCTCAAGGTCAGTTTGAAACTGAACCTGTTCTCTGCCGTTTTCACAGAAAACAATCAGTGCCAGGGATGCAGGGGAAGAGGGTTGGAAGAGGGCGACAGTACTGCCCAGGTTCCACCCAAAGATAGGCAAGGTAGAGATTCACAGAATCCAAATGAAAAGACTGGTGGCCTCCCAATGACACAGTCTAACTCAAATGGGCTGGAAAGGATCTAGGTAGGGTAAAGCCATCTGAGGCTTTATAAGACGTCTCATGCGCCTGTGTCAGACCCAGAATGACCAACACCAAGAGAAGAATGGGGAGGACCAGCGAGGCAGTCTGATGGAGAGGTCACAGTCCTCCCATGTTGCGAGGTGGAAAGTTTAGAGGCACCAAGAGCCTTACTCATTTTGGCAGAAAAGTTAACCTAGTGTTGGGAAGCCACAGATGTGCCACAGATACTGAGAAGGGCTGTGAGGGAATGCAGAGTTTCACAAAGCACAGGGATCGCAGACAATAGCAGTGGGGATCGTGCTACTGACAGAAACTATGAATTCCAAAAGCGGAGAGAGTGGCCTTTTGGAAGTAACTCTGTATCAGTCACTCAAACTTGACCCCGGGTTAGACAACATGGCTGAGTTCCATGAGCAGCTGACAACATTGGCGGTAAGGGGTGTCACATGAAAAAGGACTTAAAACAAGCAGCTGGAAGAAGGGAAGGGCAGGAAACTGCTCCAGGGCTCTCAGGAATGGAGGGCAATGCCGGGAACAGCTGGACAGAGGCACAAGAAACAGCCCCCAAGATGTTTTCTGGGCCTGGCATGGTGGCTCACTCCTGTAATCCCAGCACTTTGGGATGCCAAGGTGGGTGGATCACCTGAGGTCAGGAGTTTGAGACCAGCCTGACCAACATGGAGAAACCCCGACTCTACTAAAAATACAAAATCCACTGGGCATGGTGGCGTATGCCTGTAATCACAGCTCCTCAGGAGGCTAAGGCAGGAGAATCACTTGAATCCGGGAGGCAGAGGTTGTGGTGAGCCGAGATTGCGCCATTATACTCCAGCCTGGGCAACAAGAGTGAAACTCCATCTCAGAAAAAAAAAAAAAAAAAAAAAAAAAAGAGGTTTCCTGTTTAGCAGTCATTTGACAAGGGGAAGATCCAGGAGGCAGCTGAAGGGAGCAAGGATGGGTCCCAAAGGCGAGTCTGTAGAGGCTGCGTCAGAAGAAAGTGCACGTACCGAGCCCTAGTGACACAGCACAACTCTGAACCCCAAACGGGGAAACAGGCAGATAGGGTGGGTGTGTCACTGGCTGGGGGTGTTGAAAGAGCTTCACAGTAGCCATCACAGGGCCACAGGGAACTACATGGCCACTGGTCACAGAGGGCTCCTTCCACCCTGGTTGGGAGGGCACAGTCTCACAGAGGAGGGCTATTGTCGCCCGGGTGGTAGAAGGCACAGAGGTCCTCATATTGACAGTGGCCCTTTTTGGCAAAATGTCCACAGACAGGGCGGTGGGATTTGTCTTCCATAACCTAGGGGTCATCCTTGGTCAGGCAGGTATTCTTGATAAGAGACCAGCTTTTGAGCCTTCGAGGGCTTCTCTGTTCTTTGTGAAGGCTTCCCCTGGTGGGAACCCAATGGCCTGAACCCGGAAAAGGAGGTTCAGCATTAACTCCCCACTAACCACAACCATATGGGTAGGCATGGGGCCAAGGCCTCCCAGAATTGGGCCTCTACCCTGAGGTGGAGGTGGGAGACTCAGCAGCTGTGGAATCAGCTGTCCCCTTCTTTTTTTTTTTTTTTTGAGACGGAGTTTCACTGTTGTTACCCAGGCTGGAGTGCAATGGCGCGATCTCGGCTCACCGCAACCTCCGCCTCCTGGGTTCAGGCAATTCTCCTGCCCCAGCCTCCTGAGTCGCTGGGATTACAGGCACGCGCCACCATGCCCAGCTAATTTTTTGTAGTTTTAGTAGAGACGGGGTTTCACCATGTTGACCAGGATGGTCTCGATCTCTTGACCTCGTGATCCACCCGCCTCGGCCTCCCACAGTGCTGGGATTACAGGCTTGAGCCACCGCGCCCGGCCTAGCTGTCCCCTTCTTCCTGGAGAAACTCTATGACTAGCTGACTTAGGGTCACCAGGTTTTCCACTGGCCATGGGGGACAGGTTCAGAAGGCTGTGTGGTCCGACAGGACTCCCATCTTCCTTACCTCCAGTCTCTCTCTCTCTTTTTTTTTTTTTTTGAGACGGAGTTTCACTGTTGTTACCCAGGCTGGAGTGCAATGGCGCGATCTCGGCTCACCGCAACCTCCGCCTCCTGGGTTCAGGCAATTCTCCTGCCCCAGCCTCCTGAGTCGCTGGGATTACAGGCACGCGCCACCATGCCCAGCTAATTTTTTGTATTTTTTTTTAGTAGAGACGGGGTTTCACCATGTTGACCAGGATGGTCTCGATCTCTTGACCTCGTGATCCACCCGCCTCAGCCTCCCAAAGTGCTGGGATTACAGGCTTGAGCCACCGCGCCCAGCTCCAGTCTCTTCCCACTCGGGCAGTGGGGGCTGCTGCGGTGGCAGGGGCTGGTGCTGACTGTACTTCTTTCATTTTGGCATTGTGGAGGCAGCAATGGCTGCAGTGGGATTGGGCCAGAGGAACTCTTAATGAAAGAACTGGACCAAGCCTCTAGCAGGGTGCAGTTTTTGGCTGCTATGACTTTTGTCTAGTCCTGTGTGACCTGGGGTTGTGCTAATGCTCTCACTGGCCTGGGCCCTTAGGCTGCCCACACTGCTTTGGGCTTTGGGTTATAATCTCATGTTCAGCCATTGCCCCCAGATGGTGTACCCCATGTCAGGGTTACTAGTTTGGGCACAATGTATAGCTTCCCTCTCCACATACACAGAGCTGGCACGGAGCATGAGTTTCTATGTCCCCAGGTGATTTCTCTCTCAATGGCTCTAGAAATCCCTTCTGGCAAACACCATAATCTGTCAGACAGGCTTCCTATAGCGTAATCTCAAAGGAGAACGGGCTGGGATCTTGATTACTTTGTGCCCAGGAGGTAATCTGACCCCAGTGCAAAACTGCCAACTTTTCCCCAGCGGCCAGCTCTGAGTGGCTAGCAGGGCCTATTACAATCTCCTTTTCCCAAGGCCATGGGTGCCCCTCCACACTTGCTTTGTATTTACCTCGGAGGAGCCACTTAATGACTCTTCTCAAAATCACAATTTGCTCTACAGTGACTTTTTTAGTTCACCTAGACAAAGAAGTAAAATACCACTTGTTTTACTTACAAAACCAAACCCTCAAGTCTAATTGTACACCGGTAACACCAAATAAATGATCACCCATCATCACAGCACCTGTCATGGTAAACAACTGAGGTTTGTTCCCCCTGCCTTGACCACCATGTGCACACTTACCTTCCCAGAACTGCTCAGGCCTCAGGCGCAGGTGGAATCACCTTGGCAGAGGAGGAAGGTCCCCCAGACTTCCCAGCAAAGGTGTTCTGCAGCGCCCCCTGTGGCGGCAGCAAGGCTGTAGACCGGACTTCGAGGGTGGCCAGGGTCCTCTCTGCCTGGTGTTAGCAACTTGGACTGGTCCCTTTGCAATGAGTGAGTCCTCGGGGTCCTAAATCCAGTGTTTTGGAGGAGGAGCCTCAAGGAGGATGTAAAGGGACTTCTGCTTTATGTGAAGTTTAGGCGCCAAAGCCTAAACCCAATTTATGTTATAGTTAATTTGCCTGTGAAAATTCCTTAAACGGTCCTGAATTGATAGAATTAGGGTCTCTGTGAGTTCAAAAGCTAAAAATAACGTTTTCTTCTTTTCAGCTTGGCTATGGTCTAGTTTCTCTGGGACGCTGAGGAGCAAGGCCTGCTCTGAATGGTGGGAACAAGGGGAGAGCTAAGGGGTTCATAATAGCTATACCTGGGGTGTGGTGGCTCACACCTGGAATCCCCCCAGTTTGGAAGGCTAAGGAGGGAGGATTGCTTGAGGCCAGGAGTTTGAGAACAGCCTGAGTCACATAACAAGACCGGTTTCTATGAAAACAAAACAAAACAAAACAACAACAACAACAACAAAATAAATAGCCAGGCATGGTGGTGAGCACTTACGGCCCTAACTACTTGGGAGGCTGGCATGGGAGGATCACTTGAGCCCAGGAGACTGAGCCTGCAGTGAGCTGTGATTGCACCACATAGCACTCCAGCATGTGTGACAGAGTGAGACTCTGTCTCTAAATAAATAAATAAATAAATAAATAAATAAGCCAATGCCCTTCCACTCCCAATGTCTGATTTGCTGCAAGTTAAATGACCATATGATAATTCCAGCAAGTAACTGGTAATGTGGGACATAGTAGTCATGGATATGTTATGCTATTTAATCTCACAATAACTACACAAGCAGGTAGGATTCGTTCCTGCTTGCTATTTATATATGTGGAAATTGAAGATCAGAGAGCCTATATTTAGCTTTGAGTCGAGAATGGCCACGTAGTGACCTCTTCCAAGCTCTGTTGGCTCATCAGATGGTCTGATCCCCAGGGGCAAGCTCAGCTTAGACTCAGGCTGGGCCCTGCTACCCAAGATATGGCAGAATAATACCCTCTGGTTGAGATTCAGACCGAGGGCTCTCGGAGGCTGTCAGAGTGAGATAAGCACCTATCAGGGGAGGGGAAACTGGGACATGGTTCTGAGAGGCAACCAGGAGCTTTGTTCTGTAGATATTTAATAAGTTCAAGATGGGGGTGAACAGCACAGAGGATGTCAGGCAGAGGTAATAGGAAGAGGCCAGGTGGGGAGGCTGGAAGCATAGCCTGTGTCTTGGGGATTACAGCGTGTGCCTGCAGTGTACAGTGTGGGGCCGCTCTGGATTAGAGTGCTGGGTTGGGGGGGTGCTAACTTAGGATGAACCTCTACTGCCATTGTGAGGGGTGAGCTTGGTGGGGAGGGGAGGACATAGGAGACAGCACATCTGCTAAAGCCCCACTCGGGTTGCCCAAAAAAGTGTGGCTTTTGGGTCCTGAACACAGGTAGAGACTGCCCATTAACAGAGTAGGTGCTGATTGTGTGAAAATTGTGTGTGAATCCCTCGCAAACATTGGGCTGAGTCTCTGGGTGGCTTTTCTCTCTGTTTGAAGCTTTCCCTGCACACTTTAACTCATGCTGGGTTTCTCTCTTTGTGGCTAGCCAAACAGGGAGCATATAGAAGCAATGTGTCCATCAGTGGCAAGTGACAGAAAATCCAGCTCACACTGGTACAAAGAGAGTTTACTGACTCAGGGAACTGGCTTCAGGCCCAGTTCAAACAATACTGGAACCTGTCTTCCTCACATGCCTGTTTCTGACTCACTGCGGTGGCCACATGTGGATTAAGTGCCCACTCCTGGAGAACCTCCTGGACTGAGGGGAACAGCTGGTTCCCTGAGGACTGGTGCTGGGCTGGCAATTCCACCAACCCCCATTATTCTAGGGTTCTGGATGGCAGGAACCAAATGAAGCCTGCTCTTCCCTGATAGCAGAGACATCTCCAAGGCCCAAGGCAATCTGGGCCTCAGAAGTGGTCTTTGCTGGTTGCCAGGCCCAAGGCAAGATAAGAAAGATCCCACCTAAGCTGATGACTTTGGTCACCTTAGATCAGCCAGGTCTCCTCCCAGATGAGATACTCCTAGGTGGGAATGTGAAAGTCCAGCCTGCCTAAGGGAATCTCTCCAGCTATTTCTGTCACCAAACCCAGGCATGACTGTTTCCCAAGACTGCACACATTTTTTTTTTCCTGAAGCGTCAAATTTCTTATCAGTTCATAGCAGTCCAAATTCAGATTCTTGATGGGATTTCACTTTATGGAAGGATTCTGTGAAAAACAGATAGCCTTGGGCTTTTCTTACAAATGTCTTTCCAATTGCACTGTTATCTCTGTTTTTCATGATATTTGGTAGAATATGTTGTATAAGCAGGTTCTTAGTCAATTTTCAAGTTTATTGCATGCTTTGCAGTCTGTAAAGGGATTTTAATTATGTCCTTTCACTAATCTATTTTTTTTGAGATAGGGTCTCGCCCAGGCTGGAGTACAATGGCATGATCACGGCTCACTGCAGCCTTGACCTCCTGGGCTCTAAGGATCCTTCCACCTTGGCTTCCTGAGTATAGCTGGGACTACAGGCCTGTGTCATCATGCCTGGCTAACTTTTGTATTTTTTGGTACAGACGGGGTATCCCCATGTTGTCCAGGCTGGCCTCAAACTCCTAGACTCAAGCAATCCTCCTGCCGCTGCCTCTCAAAGTGTTGGGATTACAGGTGTGAGGCACTGCCTCTGGTCTCTTTTGCTAGTCTTGAGGAAGAACTAATCAGTCCAGAGAGGTAATCAGTCTGGATTAATACATCCATTTTCCAGTCTGGGCAGCTGAGGTTCAGAGAGGTCAACTGACTTGCCCAAGATCACACAGGCAGGTGGCAAGTCTGGGACTCACCCTCAGGACTGCCTCACTGTCAAGCTGTGCTGTGTGTGCTTCATCAGGCTGCCTCCACAGAGCAGATGGAACAGAATTTTTCCATGTGGGGTAGGATTGTCAGGTAAAATACAGGATGCCTCCTTAAATCTGAATTTCAGATACCAAAAAATTTTTTTGGTATATCTCAAATACACTTGCTGCATGGGACACCCTTATACTAAAAAATTGTGTTGGTTACTGAAATTCAGATGTAACTGAGTATCTTGCATTTTTATTTGCTAAACCTAGTAACCCTAATTTAGAGGAAAAACCATAATTTAGTGGTCACTGAAGCCCCCTAGAGGGACAGAGGTTTCCTGAGATCACAAGGGGAGTTACTGGCAAATCCAGGATTGGACCCAGTCTTCGTGTTCCTCAGACACTCTTGGGGTGGCTGTGAAGCCGTCTGAAGTCCCTGGAGCAGGGCATGGTGGTAAGAACAGCTGCTTTCTCTCTGCAGAGGCTGCCCACATGGCCTATCACCTCCCCAGCTGTCTCACTGGGCAAAACCAAGAAGTGAATCCCTGCGTGGAGGAGATGAGAAGAGCGAGGTCACAGCAATTTAGAGAAGACGGTGTTGATTGAGATTTTTCAGACAGGGAGCACGGGCTGCTCAGGAAGCAGCTAATTAAGCAGGAGGCTCCAATTAAGAAGCAATTTGGGTGTCTGCAGCAAGCCCCAGCAGCCACCCAAGTGTAGCAGAGAAAACCACAGGCTCGGGTTCTGGCTCCCCAGGTTCACTGACTGTAAGATCTCAGGTCAGCTATTGAGTCTCCCTGGACATCTGTTCTTTTGACTATAAAATGAGCGGGCCGTGCTGCTTGATATTGAAGGACCCTGCTGATCTCAAAGTGGGCGATTCCAGGGAGTGGGAGGATTCTTTCCCTCCAGTGCTGGAACATTTCTCACTGCATTCTAGTGTCTTTATCACCCTCTGCATTCCACTGAAGGGCAATTATTCTCAGTTGTAGTGGATTTGGATTCTAATCTATAAACTCAGGTGTGCACAAATGGTACCTTTCTTTATTTTTTATATCCTAATTTCTCTTCCCAGATCCTACTCCTGTAGGGTGGCAACTCAACATTTCTTCTCTTTCCATCTCTAGGATGCACCTACACTCTTGAGGGATTAAATGTGGTGCTAAGTCATTGGGGGAGGGGTTAGTAGCCTCCACTGAGGTATCTTTGGTACCATCTGGGCCTCAGGAGTGGTCTTTGCTGGTTGCCATGGAGACCACATTCCCATCTGCCAAGGATGCAGACTGTAGCAACTGATTGCAATAATGGCTCCGATTTTTCTTGCTTCCCAATATTCACATCCTTTGGTACAGCATCCTTTCCCTCCCACGCTGGCCATGTGACTTGCTTTGGCAAATGGCATAGAGTCAGATTTAATACAAATTGAAGTTTGAAAAAGCCCTTGATCATTGAGGTTTTGTCTCTTGAATCCTGCCACTGCCATGAAGTGGGCTGGAGAGATTAGCCCAGCAGGAGTCCATGCCCATCCACACCCAGCCTAGCTGGTTGGAACATTGTGAGAGGTACACAGAAAGAGTTAATGGCCAACTAACTCGGGGGCTGAGTCATCCCAGCCAAGGTGTCCTAGCTGACCTACCAGCTCACTACATGATGGCAGCCAAGATCAGTCAACTGCTGCCCAGGTTAATAGAACCACCCAGCTGACCTATGGACTCATTAGAAACAATGAATGTTTTTAAGCCTTAAAGTTTTGGAATGATTTGTTATTCAGCAATAGCTAACTGATACATGATTTTCCCCTATACTCCAGGGCCTGCTCCCTGCTTCCTAGATCCCACTGGGGTTGTTGGCATTGGATAGCATGCATAGGAGAAGGTTTCTTCTCACAGAGCTGTGGCATCTGAGACACAGGACGTTCCATCACAGAGTGGTGATCAAGCCCATCTCATGACATTCTGGGGAATGCAAACAGGCCCAGTATTTGTAGAATATAATTTGATAATGTATGCGAAAGGCCTCTAAATTGTTCACACCCTTGGTATAATTATTTAAGGAAATAATCTAAAATTTGGGGGATGAAATTAAAAAATAAAAACCTTTGTACACGAAGATTTTAATTATAGTGTTATTTATGTTAGAAAAAAATCTAAAATATCTAGGATCAAACATTCATTAAGTAAATTAGGATATATCTGTTTGATAAGTTATGTATAGCTGTTCAAAAACATTTACAAGGAATTTATAAGCAACATTGGAAAATACTTGTGCTATGCTGTTAGCTAAAAAGACAGATTACGAAATCATAAGAATATGATCTCATATGTTCAAAAAAGTAGAGAATGGTAATTGTAGTTGAATTCAGGTAGTAAGTTTATGGCTGATTTTTTTTTTTTTTTTTTT
>NW_016107647.1:471344-472629 GCF_001604975.1 Cebus imitator
TGGTCAACATGGTGAAACCCCATCTCTACTAAAAATACAAAAATTAGCTGGGCATGGTGGCACATGCCTGTAGTCCCAGCTACTTGGGAGGCTGAGGCAGGAGAATTGCTTGAACCCAAGGGGCGGAGGTTGAGGTGAGCCCAGATTGCGCCATTGCACTCCAGCCTCGGTAACAAGAGTGAAACTCCATCTCAAAAAAAACAAGAAAACTTCTTATTTTTATCTATTAGTGCAAATATCAGCCTGGAGCCAGCCAGGAAAACACAATGTTCTCTCATGGAATTTAATACAGGGGATTGGTTGCTCTGATGGTGGAGGTGGTGGCAGTCAGGTTAGAGGAATTAGCTCAGCAGGAGGCCACTCAAATTCCTAGGAACAAAGAGATGGTAGTAGGTGTGGCCCAGGAGTTGGGGTGCCCAGCAGAAGCTAGAGCCATGGGAAGGGCCTTCCTGGTAGGCAATAGGACCACCGAAGTTCCCAGGGGGACCAGGCAGAGCTGAAGCCACAGAGAAGACCCTCCCTCTCCTGGTGATGTCAAAGGGCACCCAGGGGAGAAATGCCCTGGCTTATCCTCTCTTCCCACCCTCAGCATTCCAGCACCAGTGGCCACTGGTTGAATGAGAAGCCAGAAGACAAGGGCAGGGTGGAAATGGACCCGAGTGCCTGTGTGCAGTTGACCAGCATGCTGTGTATGGCTTTTATGTAACAAGGGTCAGTGTTTACTTAGAAACCTGGCCTCCACTTAGTTTTGTTGGTGAAGATACACATTTCTCCATTTCCTTGGAGGCATCTGGGAACTTACTTCTCCTAACTGCAAAGTACTCTATTTGTTGGCTTAACTATTTCCCTATCCTTTGGTATTTGGGTCCATTCCAGTTTTGTTGCTTCTACAAACTATAAAATAGATAGGTACAATGATTTAAGCTTTCTCTTACATTATTTCTTTCAGCTCAATTCTCCCAGGATAGGCCATTATATGCCATCCATTTAAAAGGTGGCGTGTGGTGGCGCATGCCTGTAATCCCAGCACTTTGGGAGGCTGAGGCAGGTGGATCACCTGAGGTCAGGAGTTTGAGACCAGCCTGACTAACATGTCGAAACCCCATCTCTACTAAAAATACAAAATTTAGCCAAGCGTGGTGGTGCGCGCCTGTAATCCCAACTATTCGGGAGGCTGAGGCAGGGGAGTTGCTTGAACCCGGGAGGCAGTGGTTGCAGTGAGCCAATATTGTGCCATTGCACTCCAGCCTGGGTGACAGAGTGAGACTCCATCTCAAAAAAAAAA
>NW_016107647.1:473542-475414 GCF_001604975.1 Cebus imitator
AAAAAAAAAAAAAAAAAACAAAAATAAAAACATGTATTCTGAGAGAAATAACTTCAGTGTAGTGGAAACAATTCTGCACTTAGAGTCATACTTGCTATGTGAGAGTGCCTGGAAGCTTTATTTTTCTCAGTTTCAAAAAGAACGTCACTCCTGGCCTATCTTCCCAACAGCATTTGAGGAGATGGGCCTCATAACTGATGCCAATGTGATGCACACCTATGTGATGAGAGGCTGGTGACATCGAAGATGATAAGGACAATGAATGTTGTAACATGGGGACCAATGTCCTCTGGTGCTGGGAAGGGGCCCAGAGCCCTCCAAAGTTTCTTGAGCACCATCATCCAATAACCTGAAGACAGCCATGTCTAGGCCTGATCTTGGCCGAGTTTGAGTCTCAGTAATTTCTCTACAGCCTACAGACTGCTTGAGCATGCAGAGCATATTTAAATAATGAAAGCACACGCTAACACAGATAAGAAACCTAAACGTAAGAGCGAAAACTATAAAACTCTTAGGAGGAAACACAGGGAGAAATCTTCATGATATTGGGTTGGGCAATAATTTCTTGGATAGGACACCAAAAGCACAGACAGTGAAAGCAATAATAGACCATTGGGATTACATCAAACTTAAACACTTCTGCACCTCAGGAGAATCAACAGAGTGAAAAGGAAGCCTATAGAATAGGGGAAAATATTTACAAATTATGTATATGACAAGGGGCCAATAACCGGAATATATAAAGAACTCCTACAACTTAAAAACAACACAATAAAAAATGGATAAGGGACTTGAAAAGACATTTTTCCAAAGCAGATATACAAATACCAACAAGCATAGGAAAAGGTGCTTGGTATCACTAATCAGTAGGAAAGTGCAAATCAAAACCACAGTGAAGGCTGGGCATGGTGGCGCATGCCGGTAATCAGCACTTTGGGAGGCTGAGGTGGGCAGATCATCTGAGGTCAGGAGTTCAAAATCAGCCTGGCCAAAATGGTGAAACCCTGTATCTACCAAAATATATAAAAATTAGCTGGGAATGGTATTGCACGTCTGTAATCCCAGCTGCTGGGGAGGCTGAGGTGGGAGAATCATTTGAACCAGGGAGGCAGAGGTTGCAATGAACAGAGATCAAGCTACTGCACTGCACTCCAGCCTGGGTGACAGGGCAAGACCTTGTCTCAAAAAA
The DNA here is from genome assembly GCF_001604975.1 of Cebus imitator. Classification (NCBI taxonomy): domain Eukaryota; kingdom Metazoa; phylum Chordata; class Mammalia; order Primates; family Cebidae; genus Cebus; species Cebus imitator. The sequence goes on from NW_016107647.1 coordinate 474,732, forward strand.
TTAAATAAATAAAAAATAAAAAACTACCCCACAGTGAAATGTCACTTCTATTAATATTACACCTATTAGGATGGCCACTATTTAAAAAAATGGAAAATAACAGCTGTTGGCAAGGATATGAAGAAGTTAGAACCCTTGTTCTGTTGTGGGAATGTAAAATGGCATAAACAGTTTGGTGGTTCCTGAAAAAATTAAACATAGAATTGCCATATGATCCAGCAATCCCACTTCTGGGTACATGTCCAAAAGAAGTGAAAGCAGAGACTCAAATGGATATTTGCACACAAATGTTCATAGGAGCATTATTCACAATAGCCAAGAGGTAGAAAGAACTTAAATGTCTATTGACAGATGAATGAATAAAGAAAATGTCTCTGTTCATATGATGGGATATTACTTAGCCTTTAAAAGGAAGGAAATTCTGAGCCATGCTACAACATGGATGAAACTTGAGGACATTATGCTAAGTGAACAAGCCAGTCACAAAAGGAAAAATACTGTGTGATTCCACTTATATGAGGTACCTAGGGCAGTCAATTTCATAGAGACAGAAAGTGGAATGGGGGGTGCCAGGGCAACGGGAAGGAGAAATAGAGAGTTAGTGTATCAGGGGTACAGAGTTTTAGTTTTGCAAGATAAAAAAGTTCCAGAGGGCTGGTCAAGGTGGCTCATGCCTGTAATCC
>NW_016107647.1:478339-481824 GCF_001604975.1 Cebus imitator
TTTTGTTCTTATTGCCCAGACTGGAGTGCAGTGGCATGATCTCAGCTCACTGCAACCTCTGCCTCCCGGGTTCAAGCAATTCTCCTGCCTCAGCCTCCCGAGTAGCTGGGACTACAGGCACAGACCATCATGCCCCCCTAATTTTTGTATTTTTAGTAGAGGTGGGGTTTCCCCGGTTTGGCCAGACTGGTCTTGAACTCCTGATCTCAGGTGATCCACCTGCCTCTGCCTCCCAAAGTGCTGGGATTACAGACATGAGCCAAGAGACCCGCCAATAATTAAAAATGCCCATACCCTTTGTCCCAGCACCTCTGCCTGAGTGGAAATATGTGCAGTATATTCCCTGTGGAAACATTTGCAGTATATTCAGGTACCTCAGGGTTCTGCTGGTGCATTGTAAGAGGAAAGAAACCAGAAATACGGTAAATACACACCCACAGAAGGCACACTCATGCAACAGAGTACAGCACAGCCGTTAGAAAGAAGGAGGCGGATTAGCTGGGTAGATGTGAAAAGATCTGCGGAGACGTGTTTTAGGTGAAAAAATAGCAAGGTCCAAAATAGTGGGCAGAGTGATTTTCTTTTTATAGGTAAAAAATGCTGGCATGCCAATGTCTTCAGGAAGGAAACAAAGAGGCATCATTCTGGGGAGAGCGACTGTGATGGAAAAGGTTTTAGTTTTCATTTCATAATCCTTTGCTATGGTTTGAATTTTGCAAACGTGGGCATTCATTAACTTTATTTTAAAAATACCACTGTGATTATCTGTGCGGCAGCATTACAGGGCATTTTCGTTTCTGTGCTTTTCAGTATTAAAAAAGGAAACCTTTTAAGATAGCCTGCATTCCAGAAAAATGCGTGTTGGTTCTTTGTGTGCATGTGATGATGTACTGCTGTCATCCCAGAGGACTGGAATTGGAGCTCATGCCCTCCCTCTCTGGGCCTCAGTTTCCCCTCCTCAGGAGAAGGCAGCAGAATGCGGTGGGAGTGTGAGTGCAGGGGGGTGATTCTGGCTCTGAGGTCCAGAGGCTGACTCCTCAGTGAGTGTTGGGTAGCTCTCCCTCCCTCTGCTCATCTTGTCCTGGGGCTGGAGGTCATGGGTGAAAAAGCCGGAGTGGGGAGCAGGGTTGGTTCCTCTGAAACAGTAAAGTGCAGGGTCTCAGAGGTAGCCTGTGGGTGTTGAAGCAGCTGGGGGAAGCCTAAGGTCTAAGCCAGGGCTGCAGGGGCCTCTCTGAAGGTCAGTGCACAGAGGCCTCCGTAGGCTGCCTGAGGCATGGAGTGTGTGTGTGTGTATGCATGTTAATGTGTATGGCTTGAGGAGCCTGGGGTGTCTGGGTCTTTGCTCCCACATGTGTTTATGGGGTTATCTCTCTGTGTCCTGCATGCAACAGAAGCAGATTTCTTGTTGAGCTCCAGGGCTCCTTCCAAGGTCTCTAGTTTTTGTATTCATAGTTTTAATCTTTTTTTTTTTTTTGAGATGGAGTTTCACTCTTGTCCTCCAGCCTGGAGTTGGTGGTGTGATCTCGGCTCACTGCAACCTCCACCTCCTGGGTTAAAGTGACTCTCCTGCCTCAGCTTCCCAAGTAGCTGGAACTACAGGTGCCTGCCACCATGCCCAGCTAATTTTTGTATTTTTAGAAGAGACAAGGTTTCACCATGTTGGCCAGGCTGGTCTTCAACTCCTGACCTCAGGTGATCCACCCGCCTTGGCCTCCCAAAGTGCTAGGAATATAGGCATGGGCCACCGCACCAGCCTTTTTTGTTTTTTAAGAGCTGTCCCTCCCTCACTGTATGAACATCAGTCCTCACAAACCCTGACTCTGTCCTTGGCATGCGTATATTTAGATCCACAGCTATATCTGTGCCTTCCTTTCATATCTGTGCTCCAGGAACTTCCCTTTCTGGAGAAGAGACACAGCAAGGAATATGTTCAGTATTTTGGGGTGTCGCATTTTTATCTTTATCCTGGGACAATCAGGGAGATGGAGACTGGGAGATTGGCAGGGGTGGCCAGGCATGAGGCTGGGGAGTGGCAGCACTCACTGTGGGGGCGCGTCTCTGTGCCTGTGTGTGTGCATTTGAGTCTGGCACTGTGGGTGTGTGCCTGTAGCTGTGGGCTCTGTGTTTCCCTCCATCTGTGCAGCTGAGGGAGCACCCCAGAGTGTGTGCTGAGTTTGTCATTGGCCATGGTGTGGACTTATGAGTTCCCCTGGGGCCAGTCCTTGTAGTTGAAGCAAACTGCTTATTGCCAGGAGCCTAGAGTGGGGACTGGGGCGTCTAATAGGCGCTCTAGCAGTGCAGTGATTTCTCATCCCCTTGGCCACCAGTTTGGTATAGATGGTAGGCAGAGATAGCCAAGAGTGAGTATCAGGTTTCCATAGTGACAGGATATGTGAATGTCCCAGGTCAACAAGACCTTTGCAGACAGTACTGGGGACAGGAGGAAGCGTTATTTTTCAACCCCACTCACTCCTCTTTCAGAGCTGGCTCACAAGGGCTGGAGGAATCTCCAACGTTGCTCAGAACATCAGTAGTCATTCTGTGCTTACCTGCAACCTCCAGACCCACTCACCAGCGTTTTCCACCCTGCTCAGTGCTCCCCCACAAAGCGGACCCCCATGGATGCCATCACTGAGGCTTCCTTGATCTTGGGGTTCCAGTTTGATCCAGTCAATAGGAAGTGCCAGCAGGGCACAGGAGGCTGGGAGGAGAGCAAATGTGGGGTATTCTCCCCATGTATCCCCAGTTTTGGCAGTGACTGTGTGGCCTCAAACCTCCTCTCAGGCTTCCAGGTGACCCATAGCTAGCTATTCTCACTGGTTCCAGGAAACCACTCCCCCTCTTCCATTCAGGTTTAGGGGTGAGAGCTCCTTCCCCTCTGTTGCCAATTCAGGTGCTGCGCCATCTCCTGTTGGTCCCCTCAACCTCGCCCCATCTCAGGTAAATGGCCCCTTCACTAAACTTTTTTCAGTAAACCCTGTAGAGTGAGACCTCTCTTTCTTGCTGGGGCCCTCCTGGTGCACAGAGTTACATAGAAACACAACTCATGTTTCCTTGAGAAAATATATTTTCTTATATTTCCTTTATTGCTTCTTGAATACAAGCTTCTGGCCTCCAGGACTTTGAACTTGCAGTATCTTTTGGTAGTTTAAGAAATCATCTCTTCACCAATAAAACAAACAAAACATGTTTTACATATTTAGCCAAGCTTGGCACTCATTAAGCGCATAACATACTAGCTAACATTACTGTTATTGTTGCTGTTGTGTTAAATGGGTATAAAATCACAGGGTCTTGGAATGGAAATAGAGGTGCTCCCTTGAATTGAAAGGGACATGGTTTTAATATTGTAATAAGATGTCTTGGGCTGGGTGCAGTGGCTCACACCTCTAATCCCAGCACTTTGGGAGGCCGAGGCAGGTGGATCACAAGGTCAAGAGATCGAGACCATCCCGGCCAACACAGTGAAACTCCGTCTCTATTAA
>NW_016107647.1:482464-487448 GCF_001604975.1 Cebus imitator
GCAATTCTCCTGCCTCAGCCTCCCGAGTAACTGGGACTACAGGTGCACACCACCACGCCCAGCTAATTTTTGTAATTTTAATAGAGACGGAGTTTCACTGTGTTGGCCGGGATGGTCTCGATCTCTTGACCTCGTGATCCACCTGCCTCGGCCTCCCAAAGTGCTGGGATTACAGGCTTGAGCCACTGCGCCCGGCCAATATTAACTGTTTTGGGATATTGGATCTGTGCCAATAATTCATGTTTGGTGCATTTCTGTAATGTCCTTTGGGTGCCTATATTTTTCAAAAGAAGTGTTATGTTTGGGACTTAAAGTTGAAATATATTTCAAGATTTCATGAAAAGAAAAAAAATAAGTCTACAATGTTCAATAAGTCAGTGTCTTGTTTCATTAAATGCCATTTAAAAATAAAATACATAGGGTTAAAAAGTGAAAAAAAATCTGTTTCTTCAAAGGGGCCTTCCCTGACTGCTGTCCAATTCAAGGACCCTGTTAATCTCTCTCTCAGTCTCAGCCTGTGCCTTTCACAGCAGCTACCACATTTTGTAATCACAATTTTGTTTCCTAGGTTAAGGCTTGTCTCCTACTATGAGCTTGACAGAGGCTCTCTGACCTCATCTGCTGTGTGCAGCTGCCTCCCCAGTGCTGTCTTAGTGAGCAGACACACTACGATACTGTAACAAAGAGGCCCTCAAACACAGCAGCATGCATAACACGTCTTCCAAATGTGATAATGTGGGTCAGTGACCCAGGCTGGCACGGTGGCTTGAAGATGTTCACAAGCTCCAGGGCCTCTGCAGACCACTTTCCTCCTTAGCTACCAGGACACACCTTAAAAACCGTTGGCCAGGCATTATGACTCATGCCTGTAATCCCAACACATTGGGAGGCCAAGGTGGAAGGATAGATTGAGGCCATGAGTTAGACGCCAGCCTTAGCAATATAATGAGACTATGTCTCTGAAAAAATAATTTAAAAATTAAAAAAATTTAAAAAACTCCTCTTACCCAGACCAATCCCACTCTCTTTGGCCTCAGCTTCAGGTCCAGGCTGCCCCAGATCATCCTCCTCTCAGCCAGAGGCTCATCTGTGTGGCTTCTCAAACTACAGAGCAAGTTCTGAGAGGAAGTAGGACTCTCACGAATGCCACAGGGCCACTGCATGCACTCTATCACTTTATAAAATAGTACTGATTCCTTCTGTGGCTATGGTTTACGTCAGTCCACAACCCTGATCTTTGAGTTACCTCATCATTCTGTGCCTCAATTTCTTTATTTATAAAATGGAGGTGACAATAGTTTGCCTCCTAGGACCGTTATAAGAGTTCAGTGAACAAAAAGCGTTTGGACTTGAACTTAGCACATGCAGTTGCTCTCTGAATAATCATTATTGTCTCTTGATTCTCTGGACTTCCCCATGAAGTCCAGAGAATGAAGTGGAATCAGCACTTCATTTTCTTTCTTTTTCTTTTTTTTTTTTTTGAGACGGAGTCTCACTCTTGTCACCCAGGCTGGAGTGCAGTGATGTGATCTTGGCTCACTGCAACCTCCGCCTACCGAGTTCATACGATTCTCCTGCCCCAACCTCCCGAGTAGCTGGGATTACAGGCGCCCGTCATCACGCCCAGCTAATTTTTTGTATTTTTAGTAGAGACGGGGTTTCACCATGTTGGTCAGGCTGGTCTTGAACTCCTGACCTCAGGTGATTTACCTGCCTCGGACTCCCAAAGTGCTGGGATTACACGCGTGAGCCACTGCGCCAGGCCCAGTACTTTATTTTCAGAGGCAGACATGAAGGACCAGAAGGCTGAAGCAACCTGCCAAACCCACAGTGCTGGCAGGTGGCGGAGTCTGGGTTTAACTCAGGCCGGGACCTCAGTTTCCTCATGATAAATTTGGGGTGATGATGGCACCTCTCTCAGGATTAGGTTCTGAGACTGAGACATTATGCAATCATGGCAGGCACGCGGGGGCCACTCTTCAAACGTCTGTGCGCTTCCCTTGCGCCCCGCCCTGGCACACCGCCGCCCCCGCGGAGCCCAGGGATCCCAGCCCGGCAGTCCTCTGTCAGCTGCTTCTGTTTGGTTGGCGGGGACAGCTGGGCCGACAGAGAGGCCCATTGTCTCCGTACTCTAGGGCTCTACTTGTTGGGGCCTCCTCCTGGGGTGCAGCCCCGCGGACACCCCCAGCTGTCTCTCGGGCCTGGCTCAGCTTCCCGGGGCGGTGGGGGTGCGGGGCGGTGACAGAGACGCGGCCTGCTCTATAGAGCGAAACGCAGGCTCGAGAGCCTTCCGGGGAGTGCTGGTCCCGGAGCTGCCGCTGCCGGGGCCGGGGGCGGGCTCGGGTTGGAGAAGTCACGGGGCTCCTTAGGTCACAGGCGGCAGGGCCAGAGAAACTCCCTCGCCCCTACGTTTAACCCGCGGAAACAAGGGCCCAGAGAGCGCGGACGCCAGCCCAAGGTCACTCAGCGAGGCCCCGGCGCAGCCCGCCCAGAACCCGGCGTTTCTAACCCCCAGCCTCTCACTGTTTCTGCTCAGCTTCGGGAACGCAGGAACAGGCCCGAGAGTGGTCTGCCCCTTCTGCTACGCCCGGGGTGAAACCCGCGCGGCCCCCCGCCAGAGGGCGGGGCTTCCGAGCCAGGCGGGATTCCACTGGGTATTTGCCTGCGGAGGCGGGACTTCGGGCTTGATGGGCGTTGGGGGTGGCCTTCCTGAGGGCGAGTCCTCTGTGACGCAGTACAGGAGGGGCGGGTCAAGTCGGCCGGAGCTCCGCCCCCAGAAGACGCGGTCGGGCCCGGGGGCGTGTACTGGGCGGGTCCCACCCGCGCCCCGCCCCTCCCCGCCCCGCCCGGTCGCGGAGCCGCGGCCAGCGCTGGGAGGGCCGGCCCCGGGATGTGAGTGCCGCGGGGCGAGGGCGGGGGTGGGACGCCCAGGCCAGCTCGGGGGCTCCCAGGGGTTCCGGGTGGACGGGCGCGCGAGGGCGGGGGCGGCCAGGAGGGCGCGCCAGGTGGGGGTCCAGGTTTGCGGGTGAGGGACGCTCGGGCGGGGTGCTTCCAGGCCCTCCCTGCGCGCCAGGCCAGCCCCGCGCCCCTGCTCGGTGGCCCGAGGGATGCGCGCCGGCCGCGGGCCCGGACCGGGAACGGGCGGGCGACGTGCGCAGGTCTGACGTCTGCGCTGCCCGGCCCCCCGGCTGTGCGGACGCCCCCACGGCGGCAGCCACTGGGGCGGATTTCTGTCCCTGGGTGACGACTGCCTGGGTGTGATGGGAGGGGTCAGTCACGCGGCGGGGCCAAGGGCCCCCTGCTCTGGCTCCCGTTGGGTCCCAACTCGCGTTTCTGAGAGCTTGCTGTGCTCAGCTCCTCGGTTGCATTCTCGGAGTCCTCACAACAGCCACACATTTTGCAGCCCGGGCCTAGGGCCACACGGCTGTGGGGGCAGTGATTGCAGTGCAGAGGTGAAGCGCGGAAGCCTTGCAGCCAGACACGCATGAATGCGCGCCTGCTTCTCCGCAGACCTGCCCTGTGACCTTGGGCACACCCAATCTGCTCTCTGAACCTCTGATGCGATTGTGGTGCCTACCCCCCAGGGCTGCTGTGAGGACCGGGTTGGAACTGTGTTTGTGGAAGGACAGCCAGTGTAAACAGCTGTTGTTGAGTGGCCCTTCTCTGTGGCTGAGGGGCTAGTGGTATTGGGCGAAGGCTGGTGGGTCAATCCCGGCGGGCTTGGGAGGGAGCTGCTTTCTGCTGAGGCTGCCCCAGCTGTGCCTCTGTCCTTTTCCACACGGTAGGCTACACACAACCCAGCTGTACCAGCATGTGCCAGAGACACGCTGGCCAATCGTGTACTCGCCGCGCTACAACATCACCTTCATGGGCCTGGAGAAGCTGCATCCCTTTGATGCTGGAAAATGGGGCAAAGTGATCAATTTCCTAAAAGGTATGGAAGGGCCCCCCTTGGACTCTTATCTGCTTCTTCCAACCCACCTGCCCTCTCCGTCCTCATCCCCAACATAAGCCTCAGGCTCTTCCATCTTCAGTTTTAGCCCACGGACTGCCTTACACCCATGCTTCCGCCCAAAAGAGTATTTCCAACACAGACTCCTAAGCACAATGTGATGTCCCCGACTCAGACTCTCCTTGGCTTCCCATCCTGTGGACCTAAGTCCTGCGTCTGCCCAAGAGGCCTAGAGGAAGGGTAGCTGATTACTAACGGGCACAGGGAAGGTGAAGCTTGGAGGAGTCCGTTCCCTGAGGTTTAGAGAGTTAGGAGGTAGAGCACCTCCACCCCAACCCCCTTGATTACACGTGGGGGAAGTTGGGGACCAGCAAGTTTGGGAAACATGCTCACAGTCACACAGCTACTAAGAGAGTTGGGTTTGGAACTCAGAGCTCCAGGTGCACCACCTTTAGGGTTCATCCCCCTGAGCAAAATGATACTTTGGAGAGCACATCGTTTTAACTGTGGTTTGTGATCAAGGGGCCTGATTTAGGTGGGAAATTGAGGCATCACCATAGGCTGGTGCATAAATATTCCCCTTGTTTCTTGTATTAGGGGTTCTTTAATTGAGGGAAGTAGGAGATGTTACCTGGCATCAGATGCAGCTCTGAACATTTTAAAATCACACAACCCTTGTGATCACACTGTGTATAAATTTCACTTTGGCACTAGCCTATCTTAATACCTAAGCCCATCTCCCTTTTTAACAAGTCTAGAGCAAGCCTCAGGCTCTGTGTCTTGCAGAAAATAGGATTGAACTGGAGATCAATAACCTTGCTCCTGTTGTATTTCTTTTCTTGTTTAATTTCTGTTTATGGCAAGCGATACTAACTTTCCATCCGCAATCATAACCAGAATGAGAGTTCCAAGAAAAATCTTTTTTTTTTTTTTTTTTTTTTGTTTTTTGGGACGGAGTTTCGCTCTTGTTACCCAGGCTGGAGTGCAATGGCGCGATCTCGGCTCACCGCAACCTCCGCCTCCTGGGTTCAG
>NW_016107647.1:487628-515591 GCF_001604975.1 Cebus imitator
GCCTCGGCCTCCCAAAGTGCTGGGATTACAGGCTTGAGCCACCGCGCCCGGCAAGAAAAATCTTAAGTAGAAAAGAACACAGGTGGTGTGCCGCAATGGTGAGAGTCCTGGCGAGGTGAGTGGAGCCAGCCCACCTCCCACCTTGCTGTTCTCTTGCCTTCCTAAACACAGTCCTCAGGCTGTGTCTCCAGCAGGATCAGCTGGAGTAGTTCTCCCCATTACTCCCCTTGGGCTCCTGCCTCGCCAAGTAGCTCAACAGAAGGGTTCCTCCTCTCCTTCGTTTCAGAGCCAGCAGTTGGCCTGAGTTCCCTCCTCTCTCCTCTGAGGATGGAGGGGAGGCAGGGGCCATGTAGCAGATGGCCTCAGATGCTGTGCCAGCAAAGGAGCTGATCCTGTGCCTGAAGGCAGTGGGGACCATGGAATGTTCTGGGAGAGGAGTCCTGGCTGGAGCTATATATGGAAAATGTATGGAACTAGTTGGTTCTACCAGGGTTAGTTACTAGGGGTGACTCATTCAAAGATTTCCCTAGAACCCAGAGCATCATGGTCCAGTTCTCACAGTGCCCTAGGGCACTTTCTGCTCTCAGCCTCAGTTTCTTCCTTTGCAAAATGGAGCACATCTTGCCTGGTGTAGGCAAGGGGTGAGGAAATAAGGTATTGTTTCCCCTTTATCATTTGTAAACCACTGTTCTTATTTTTAATGACTTGGCCTTTGTCTAAAAACAACAACAAAAACACTTGTTTTAAAAGGAAACATTATGTCATCAAAATGGGAAAAGGCAATTTCACTTGCCATAAATAGGTCATGGTAAAAAAAGAAATGCAATGAAAACAACAGTTTAATTCAGTTCAGGCAGTTACTATTGCCTGCAGGCTGTGAGACTGACTGCTGGTTCAAAAGGAAGATGAGCAAAGCACAGGCAGGTGTTGGGAGGCCATGCCTCACTGAGCCTCCTGTGATGTCATCAGAAGGTGGAGGGAGGCCAGGCGCAGTGGTTCACGCCTATAATCTCAGCACTCTGGGAGGCCAAGGCTGGGGAATCACTTGAGGCCAGGAGTTTGAGACCAGCTTGGGCAACATAGCAAGACCCTGTCTCTACAAAATAAAAATAAAACACCTAGCCGGGGATGGTGGTATGCACCTGTAGTCCTAGCTACTTGAAATGCTGAGGCAGGAGGATCGCTTGAGCCCAGGAGCTCGAGGCTGCCGTGAGCTATGGTTGTGCCACGGCACTCCAGCCTGGGCTACAGAGCAAGACCTTGTCTCACATTTATTTATTTGTTTGTTTGTTTATTAAGACGGGGTCTCACTCCCATCACCCAGGCTAGAGTGCAGTGGCACAATCACAGCTCATTGCAGCCTCAACCTCCCTGGTTCAAGTGACCCTCCCACCTCATTTTTTGACATTTTATAGAGATTAGATCTCACTCTGTTGCCTAGGCTGGTCTTAAACTCCTGGGCTCAAGTGATCCACCTGCGTCAGCATCCCAAAGTGTTGGGATTACAGGCTTGAGCCACCACACCTGGCCAAGATCCTGTCTCTTTAAAGGGGAAAAACAAAAGGGATAAAAGGGTGAAGAGAGAATTCCTAAGAAGAGTTTTTCTCAGTCTGAGGGTCAACGTCTCTGCCCCTTGTGCCACCTGTCTCTGAAGGTTGCCTGGCACACCTGAGCTCTCCTTGTGACTATCAGTGGCTTGGGAAACACGGGACCGCTGTGTGTACAATATTCAGTGCTCCCTGGCCAGAGGCACTGGCCACTGTCCACAATGGCTGGGGAGGCTGCCCCTTCTTAGAAGGACCACAAGCCAGCAGTGCCAACCTACCCCTGGGGCGGCCTGGGGCGGGGGGGCCTGCCAGAGGCCAAGTCTGAAGCCTGTAGGAGGGTTTGGGGCTGGCCCTGGCCTTGAGGTCAGTGGGGAAGCAGGGTGCTCCCTCTGTGGTTTCAGAAGAGAAGCTTCTGTCTGACAGCATGCTGGTGGAGGCACGGGAGGCCTCGGAGGAGGACCTGCTGGTGGTGCACACGAGGCGCTATCTTAACGAGCTCAAGGTACAGGACGGCGGGCCTGGGGGAGGCTGTGGGCCTAGGACGGGGACTGCTAGCCAGGATTGGCCGGAGGCAAGAGGCAGCTCAGCCTGGGGAAGCACAGCCTCACAGGGCACCCATTCATGTCCCTAGTGTTGGGGGAATATGGGCGTCTGTGGTCCCCAAGAGAAGGAGCAAGGTCATAAAAAGGAAGACCTCAATTTGGTCCAGGCCACTATGAGGGTGGTGACCTCCCCTTCTCCAGGGTGTATGAAAGCCTTCATAGAAGTTTCAGGCTTCTACAGTATGACTTTCAATCTGTGCTCCCTGGACAGGCCTCACGGAGCCCAGCCACTGTCCTCATCCAACCATAGCTCTTTCACTTTGGCCTATTTTTGTTTGTTTGTTCATTTGTGTTTTGTTGTTTTTGTTTTTATGATGGAGTCTTGCTCTTCACTCAGGCTGGAGTGCAGTGGCGTGATCTTGGCTCACTGCAACCTCCGCCTCCCAGGTTCAAGCAATTCTCCTGCCTCGCCCTCCTGAGTGAGTAGCTGGGATTACAAGCACATGCCATCATGCCTGGCTAATTTCTTTGTATTTCAGTAGAGATGGGGGTTTCGCTATGTTGGCCAGGCCGGTCTCGAACTCCTGACCTCAGGTGGTCTGCCCACCTCTGCCTCCCAAAGTGCTGGGTTTACAGGCGTGAGCCACTGTACCCACCCTGTTTGTTATATTGGGCTAAAGTTTAAAACTCTGGTCTAAGGACTTCTGTTAAAGATTTGTTGAAAATTGTTGGTCTAAAAACTGATTTGGACCCCTCAGGGCTCAGCAGAGAACAGAAACAAGTGGGAGGGCCGGTGGTAGAGTCTGGGGTGAATTGGAGAACTCCTGCCGCTTCTCAAGGGGCTGCTACTCAGCTCCACTGTGGGCCCAGCATGGCCAGAGCACCTGGTCTTCAAAGAGAAGCCAGGAACCAGATTATTAAGTGACATTTCCTGATTTTTTTGTTTTTGTTTTTTGAGACAGAGTCTCACTCTTGTTGCCCAGGCTGGAGTGCAGTGGTGTGATCTCAGCTCACTGTAACCTCTGCCTCCTGGGTTCAAACAATTTTCCTGCCTAAGCCTTCCGAGTAGCTGGTATTACAGGTACCCGCCACTGTGCCTGGCTAATTTTTGTATTTTTAGTAGAGACAGGGTTTCACCATGTTGGCCAGGCTGGTCTCGAACTCCTGACCCCAGGTGACTACCCACCTTGGCCTCCCATAGTGCTGGGATTACAGGCATGAGCCACCACACCCGGCCCTGATTTCTTAATGTAGCATTCATTGTAAGATTGCAAAAGCCCACCTGTAGACTGAACTAGGCACACTGGCTGCCTGCTTGTGACCTTTTTTCCAGGGGAGGACACAGCTCCCATTAATGACTGAGTTTCTGAAGGCCAAGGCATTCAGTTCAGTGCTCTTTGTGGGATCAGAGGGAGGTTGGGTCAGGGGCTTGCATCGGAATCTGGTGCTGCCAGCCTGCCTTGGTGGGAGCAGGGTCAGGGATGCCTTAGGTTATCTGCCCCAAGAGTGTGGGAGCCCCGACCCCCAGGCTCCCTGGCTGGGCTCACCTTAGACTCAGAGCCACAGTGGATGTCTGAGGCCAGCAGGCCCCTCTGCTCCACAGATGGAAACGCCTAGGCCCAGAAAGGGGCTGTGCTCACTCAAGGTCACCTGGGAAGTTGGCCAGGCCTCGGGAATACCCCTGGCAGGCCATCCAGGCCAGTCTTCTAGGTTCCCAGTCAGGGCTGCTGCCTCCCTGCTCCCCGACTAGAGCCGGAGCTGTGAGAATTCTAGATGGGGTCACGACAGTGTGAGCTCATGAAAGATTACCAGGAAGAGGTTGAAACCTGGCTCCTGGGAGAGAGAGGGGTGTGAGGCCTTGGCAGGAAGCCCAGTGCTTGGCTGCCCTGGTTTCCCTAGGCATGCGTGGTCACAGTCCACAGCCTAGGGCTGAGCCAGGAGCACATGGCTGCCAGAGTCCCGAGGGTGAGGGGAAGGCAGCGACAGGAGGCGCTCAGCTGGGGCAGGGAGAAACCAGAGCAGAATGGGGCCAGGGTGTGAGTGAACCAGGCTGGGGGTGGGGCCCAGGCTCCAGGACCCCATGCATCCGAGGAGCCTTCAGGGGAACTGTGTAGGGCAGGCTTGGTCCTCCAAAAGCCTGAAAGCATCTTACTATGTGATATATAATAATACAGAATAGCTGGGTGTGGTGGCATGTACCTGTATTTCCAGCTACTTGGAAGCCTGAGGCAGGAGATCTTTAGCTCAGGAGTTTGAGGCTGCAGTGAGCTATTTTTACACCACTGCACTCCAGCTGGTGTGACAGAGTGAGGCTGTCTCTTAAAAAAATAAAAGTAGTAACAGGTAGAGTCCCAAGAAGAAAACTGAGGTTGGGGGCAGGAGGAGAATTCAGGTAACTGAAAAAGTCAACCAAGATGGTGATTCAGCTGCTTATTTGGCTTGGAGCTCCCTGGAAGCCAGAGCAAAAGGAGAAACATGATGGTTTCTACAGCACCTAATGAAGGTGAAGAAGTAGTCATTCAATACATCTGTATTGAAGGCCAGCTGTGTGCTGAGTACAGAGAGCACACACCATGGATTTGTATTTGAGTTGTGGAAGATAATTAAGGAAGCAGCTACCCAAGAGTTTTCAGAGAGCACCAAGGACCATGAAGAAAGTGAAAAATAGAGAGTAATTGGGTGCTCAGGGAGGGCTTCACAGAGGAGGTGATGTTTGATTGCGACTAAACAAAGGAGCAGGTGATACTCATGTATAGCTTTTTTTTTTATTTTTTAATTTTTGAGATGGAGTCTTGCTTTGTCGCCCAGGCTGGAGTGCAGTGATGTGATTTTGGCTCACAGCAACCATCACTTCCAGGTTCAAGTGATTCTCCTGCCTCAGCCTTCCAAGTAGCTAGGATTACAGGTGCCTGCCACCATACCCGGCTATTTTTTGTATTTTTAGTAGAGATGGAGTTTCACCATGTTGGCCATGCTGGTCTCGAACTCCTGACCTCCAGCAATCCATCTACCTTGGCCTCCCCAAGTGAGGGGATTACAGGCATGAGCCACCACTCCTGGCCCTCATATATAGCTTTGAAGGAAGAATGTTTCAGAATCCCAGGCCTGGAGGGTGGAGGAGACTTGGTCTCCCAAAGGAGAGAAGAATGCTTGGGAGGCTGGATGGAAGGGAATAAAACATTGCACTTGTACACAGTGCAGTAGGGAGGCCAGAGCCCCAGGCCTCACAGGGTCTTACAGGCTGTGGGAGGAGTACATATTGTGTTCCAGGGACCTTGGCCAGTCACAAGAGGGTTTTCAGCAGGAGGGTGATGTGGTGTGACATGCCCTTGCTGTCCAGGTGGGACCCCAGTCTGTTTCAGACATCATCTGAGACTGCCCCCTAGGGGGCAGCTCAGAAACATCTCCCACCTCCCGCAGATGTCTGCAATGTTTCTTTTCTCCTTCCTCTGCTGTGGGCACCCAGAGAGTGCCCTGGAGAGTCCTGCAGGTTTCTCAGGCTGCTTTTTCCTGATCATTCCGTGTGTGTTGTGTAACATCCACCCTCTCCCCTGCCTCATCCCATTCGGCCTCCAACCCCTGCTGGGGCTCATGCCTGACTCTGCACTGGTGTGGCCTTTGATACTTAATAAACAGGGCACTGAAGGAGAAGCAGGAACTTGATGTTTGCAAGATGATGTCAATTCAGGGAAACCCATGTTTATCAAGCTCCTACTGTGTGCAAGGTCCAGAGTTGGCTCCTCTGAGGGTGGCTGTTGAGCTCCCCAGCACCCCAGCACGCCAGCACTGGGCTCTTGCCTTTAGTTGATTCTCAGGTGACAGTTTGCCATGGAGTGTAGGTTAGTGCTGAGCAGTGTCTGACATCTTGCCCCTGTACACTTTGCACCGGGCGGTGCTTAGGATGCATGGATCCAGCAGGTGCTCAGAGGGCACCACTCTGTGATCTAGGTGCTGCAGGGATGGGATGGAGCAACAGACCTTTCTTGGTGGAGCTGGCATTTAGGTGGGAGAGTCAGACAATAAATGTAATAAGTGATGAGATAATATGTCAGACGGTGCTGAGTATCCTGAGGAAGGGAAGGGGCAGCAGGAAAGGAGCAGGGAGAGCTGGTGAGAGGACGGCAGTTTTAAATCAGGAGTTGGGAAAGGGCCTACTACATGTAAGGTGACATGTGATCATGCACAGGAAGGGAGTGGGTGAGTGGGTGATATGGTCATCCAGGGAAGGGCATTCCAAGCAGAAGGAACAGCAAGTGCAAACGGCCCAGGGCAGAACTATCTCCCGTGAGTTCCAGTACAGCGTGGGAGAGGAGACACAGACCACAGCTCTGCGGAGCACCTGGAGGGACCCTGAGGAGTCTCTAGGCGAATGAGCTCCTTTTGGTCTCCAACTCTCTTTTCCTTCTTCCCTGAGGGGATTCCTCTCGCCTTTAAAAAGCATTTTTTTTTATTGTGGTAAGATTCATATAACAAAATTAGCCATTAATCATTGTAAAGTGTACAGCTCAGTGGCGTTTAGTTCACTCACAAAGTGGTGCAACCATCACGTCTAGTTCCCAACATTTTTATCACTCCAAAAGGAAACCCTGTGCCCTTTAAACAGTTGCTCCCCATTCATCCCCTTAAGTCCCCTTGGTAATCACTCATCTGCATTCTGTCTCTGTGGATTTGCCTATCCTGGATATTTCATATACATGGAGTCATATAATGTGTGACCTTTTGTGTCTGGCTTATCCCACTTGGCACAGTGTTTTCAAGGTTCATCTGTGTTGTGTTGTGCATGTATCAGTACCTTATTCCTTTATACAGCTGAATGATACTCCGTTGTAAAACACTGAATTTGGTTTATCCATTCATTGGTTTATTGGCCTTTTGGCCATTGTGAGTAGTGTTGCTGTGAACATATGCATAAGAGTATTTATTAGAATACCTGTTTTCAGTTATTTGGGGTATACACCTAGGAGTAGAATTGCTGGGTCCCATGGCAATTCTGTTTAATTTTCTGAAAAACCATCAAGGTGATTTCCATGAGGCTGCACCATTTCCACCAGTAATGTAACAGGGTCCCAACTTCTCTACATTCTTTTCAATGCTTGTTATTTTCTGTTTTTTCTGGTGTGGCCATCTTACTGGGTGTGAAGTGGTGTCTCATGGTTTTAATTTGCATTTCCCTAATGGCTAATTAACACAGGATCTTTTCATGTGCTTGTTGGCTATTTGTATATCTCATTTGGAGAAATGTTTGTTCAAGTCCTTTGCCCATTTTAAAAATTGGCTTTTTGTTGAGTTGTAGGGTTCTTTATACATTCTGAATATCATACAATTTGTAAATAACTCCTCCCATTCTGTGGGTTGTATATTTTTGATAGAGTCCTTTAATGCCCCAAATTTTTAAATTTTGCTGAAGTCTAATTTATCTATTTTTTCCTTTGTTCCTTTTCTTTTGGCAATGGATCTAAGAATCCATTGCCAAACCCAAGGTCATGTATTTTCTTCTAAGAGTTTTATAGTTTTAAGTTATATTGAGGTCTTGATAAATTTTGAGTTAATTTTTGTATATGTGTGAGGCGAGTCCAACTTCATTGTTTTGTACTCGGATATCCAGTTCTCCCAGCACCATTTGTTAGGCTGTTTTTTCCCTCATTGAGTGGTCTTGGTACCTTTGTAGAAAATCAATTGGCCATAGATATATGAATTTATTTCTGGACTCTCAATTCTATTCATTTCATTGGTTTAAGAAAGGGTTGGACTCTTTCGACAGCCCAGACTGGAGTGCAGAGGCTTCATCTTGGCTAACTGCAACCTCCATCTCTTGGGTTCAAGCAATTCTCCCACTTCAGCCTCCTAAGTAGCTGGAACTACAGGCGTGTGCCACCATGCCTGGCTAATTTGTGTGTTTTTTGGTAGAGTCGGGGTTTTGCCATGTTGGCCAGGCTGGTCCTAAATTCCTGACCTCAAGTGATCTGCTCACCTTAGCCTCCCAAAGTGCTGGGATTACAGGCATGTGTGAGCCACTATGCCCGGCCAGTTCTATTCATCTGATCTATATATCTGTTCTTATGTCAATACTACACTATTTTGGTATTGTTACTGTGGCTTACTGTGGTTATCGTGGCTTTGGAGCAAACTTTGAAATTTGGAATTGCGAGGCCTCCAACTTTGTTCATTTTAAAGACGGTTTTGGCTATTTGAGGTCCCTTGAGATTCCATGTGAATTATAGCATCAACTTCCACTTTTTGCAAAAAAGGCCTTGGGATTTTGCCAGGAATTGCATTGAGTAAATTTATTTGGGGAGTTTTGCCATCTTAACGATATTTCGTTTTTCAATCCATGAGCATCAGATCTTGCACCTCTTGGCTAAATCTATTCCCATGCATTTTATTCTTTTTGATGTTATTATAAATGAAATTGTTTTAATTTCCCCTTAAGATTGTTCATTGCTGGTATATACAATAATCAGTTGTATGGAAATACAACTAATTTTTATGTGTTGATCTTGTAACATTCAACTTTGCTGAATTTGTTTCTTAGCTGTTTTTTTTTTTTTTTTTTTTTTTTTTTTGTTTTTTTTTTTTTTTTTTTTTTGAGATGGAGTCTTGCTCTGTCTCCAGGCTGGAGTGCAGTGGCACGATCTTGGCTCACTGCCACCTCTGCCTCCTGGGTTCAAGTGATTCTTTTGCCTCAGCCTCCCGAGTAGCTGGGACTACAGGCACATACCCCCATGCCCAGCTAATTTTTGTGTTTTTAGTAGAGATAGGGTTTCATTGTGTTGGCCAGGATGGTCTTGATCTCTTGACCTCGTGATCTGCCCACTTTGGCCTCCTAAAGTGCTGGGCTTTCAGGTGTGAGCCACTGTACCTGGCCTGTTTCTTAGCTTTAATAGGGGTGTGTGTGTGTGTGTGTGTGTGTGTGTGTGTGTGTATGTATGCTTTAGGCTCCCCTGTGTATAACATCATACTATTTGTGAATAGAGGTAGCTTCCTTTCCAGTTTGGATACCTTCTATTTCTTTTTCTTGTCTAATTTTTCTGATTGGAACTTCCATTACTATGTTGAATAGCAGTAGTGAAGCAGCCATCCTTGTCTTGCTCCTGATCTTAGACAGAAGGCTTTCAGTCTTTCACGGTTGAATATAATGGCAGCTGTGGGGTTACCTTTTTAAATGCCTTTTACCATGCTGAGGGAGTTCCCTCCTGTTGTTAGTTTGTTGAGTGGTTTTATCATGAAAGGCTGTTGAATTTTGTCAAAGGCTTTTTGTGTATCAGCTGAGAGATCGTGTTTTCCCCTTCTCTGCTTTTGCTCCCTTCTACTGGTAGAAAGGACCCACGTAAAACAAGCAGTGGGGGCCCTAGGGAGGTTGCAGCCTATCTCTTCCCTGACAACAGTTCTTGGTTTAAACCTCTGAGGGCAGGGAGTCTGCCTGAGGAAACCAGGCGTCTGGAAGGTGGAAGCTTATGGAGCTAAGTGGATGGGGCATTAGGTCCCAGAGGTGTGGCCAGCCCCAGGGATGTCCTGCTCTCTGTGGTGTCCCTTAGAGGCTAACGAAGTATGGAGGCCCTGATACCTGGTCAGATGCAGGCCATGCCCTTTGGCACGTGGTGGCATCAGTCTGGGGCAGACCTCCCATGCTCACATAGTGTATTCAGTCACCCAGCACTGTCTTAGGTTAGGTTCCCTAGAATGGTGGCTGTCAAACACAAGCAAGTGTCCAAAACACCTGGAGGGCTTGTTCCAGCAGATGGCTGGAACAAGTGTTGTGGATGCTGCTGGTCTGAGGACCACGTCTTTCGAAGCAGAATCTGAAATGGTGCGGGCGATTTTAGGTGAAACCTGCAAGAGATGCAGGCAGTGGGGAGTGGGTAGAATGAGCAGCTAGGCGCAGATACTGGTTTGGAAGATTCACTTTCTGACCAACAATTGGTCAGAAAGTGAATGTCCAGATGTCACCTGGTGGTGCCCTGAGCCCCCTCCTACTTGCCACCATCTCTGACCACACAGAGCCTGCTCTAGTCCAGTCCCTCTTTTCTCTTCTCCCCTCACCCAGGGCCCTGCCACTAGTCTGCCCCGCCTGATCTGTTTATTTCTCACCTCAGCCACTGATGGGTGGCTTTTCTAGAGCAGTGCCGCCCTGTGGAACCTTCCGCAGTGATGGAAATGCTCAGGCCTGCTCTGTGCCATCCAGTTGCCACTGGCCACGCACGGATCTTGAAATATGGAGAGTGTCACTGAGGAACAAAACTTGGATTTTTAAAAATATTGATGAATTTACGATCATTCGTAAGTAGCCAGCTGTGACTGATGGGATTGGATGGTTCCAGTCTAGGGTGTTGTTAGCCACATCACTGCCTTGTGCAGAAACCACTGCTGACCAGGAGAAGGCCCAAGTGCCAGCCTCCTCTTTGCTGCCCAAAGCTGCTGCTCCCCCGAGGGGCTCATCTCCCAGGAACAGTGGCACAGCAAACACACGTACTTTCTCCTGTAGGGGCTGGTCCCGCTGGCCAAGTCTCACGCATGCTCCTGCATGGCTGCACCTGGCCGCTGGTTCCTTGGTATCCTCCACAGACTGCACCTGGCCCTTGGTCAGGCACAGTCTGTGGAGGATACCAAGGAACCTCTTTGAGGTTCCCAAGTGTGTCCCATACCACGCAGCTTTGCAGAAGGTTAGTGTGTGTGACTTAAAAAGCAAAGAGGGCCAGCAGACTTTCTGACACTGGTCAGAGGGTGTGGGAAATCCTGGGGGGAGCAAAGTTAGAGAGGATTGTTTGCTGCGGAACTTCTCCGAGCCTTTAGCATGCCAGGGTGTGCTGCGAATCTCCAGGAGGCAGGCATCATAAGCCGGGCTTCTCAAATGACTCGCCGGTGGGAGCCTTCTCCAGGAGTGGTGTGCGAGACCCGTAGCTGTGGAGCATGCGAGTGGATGCCTTTCTCGTGGTTTGTGTCCATGATGCACCTCTTGGCTTCATTGTCTTCCAGTCTGTCCCCTGCTGGCTTCCCCAGGGAGGGAGGGAGGCCGTGACTCCATGTGCTCCTGCAGTGGCTCATTTGTTTGCTCATTCATTCATGGAAAACCATGGTTCCATGCGCTGTGCTGGGCAGTGGGATGGGTGTGGTGAGCAAGAGGAGCTGATGACCTCGGGCAGGGACCTTCTTTTCTCTGGGTCTGTCCCGTACCACACACACATGCATACACGCACATGCACATACCTGTGCGCGCACACACACACACACACACACACACACACACACACACGGGTGTGTCCTGCAGCTGTCCGGCCATCCTGGTCCCAGCTCTTAAACTGCCACCCCTTCCCAGGCCCCACGATGCCTCCATGTTATAGCCGGAGGGCCTGGGCTTGTGGAAGTGGTGCCCCATGGGTGCCCCTCCCTCCGGACCACAAATGGGACCCTGCTCACTGGCTTCTCCACCAGAGTGAGGGAATGATGCCAGCTTCCCTAGCCTTCAGCCGCCCTTGCCAGCCTGGGCTGGTGGCCACAGGCATTCCCCAGCACCACAACAGAAAGTCTGCCCTGGTGGCCAGGGCCTAATCCCTGAGGCCCCTCCTGTGGCCTGACCTAGGGTGTGTCCTGCTTCCTGCCTGGTTCCGAGTGGCCTGGCTCTGGCACCTCCTGGCCCTTCTGAGGTTCATCCCCCCCTCTGCCATCACACCATCCCTGGCCACCCTCTCCCTCCCTGCTGCCTGCTCTCCACCATTAAATATGCTCGGGTCTCCCATTCTAAAACTCCTCCTCCTGGTTGATGAATGCCGTGGCCACACTTCCCACTTCCCTCTCATGAAATGTTTCAGCGGCTTTGGTGCCTCCCTCCATCCGTTGCTTCCAGCCACCCTCTCTCCCTCTGGCCTCCTGAGCACCATACCTCAGGTCTTTCCACGCCTCACCCTGTCCCAGGGAAGCCCTCAATTATCCCCAGGGGCTCTCTGTCTGGGCCTTGCCCTTCAGCACGGGAGTCCTGCAGTCCCAACCCAGCCCTTTACCTCCCACTCTCCTGCCCCTGTTCTGAGCTCCAGCCTCACTTAAACCTCAGCTGTCTCACCTGGCTGCCCCAGAGGCTGAGTTGGCCCATGGAGAGCAGAACCTAGTGCCTTCTCTGTACCCTGCTTCAGGTTCACCTCTGAGCACCATTACCCTCACAGGTCCCAACACCTGGGCCCTCCATCCCTGTCCCCACATGTTGCCTGCTAACACCTGCTCTTCTTACCACCCAGAGCCTCCTTATCTCACGCTTCCTCCCTGGGGCTGCTGCTTCTATTCTTGTTCCCCTAATCGGTTCTTGCTACAGCTAGAGCAGCTTGGGATAGCATCATCTATGGCTCCCTACTGCTCTGATGACAATGTGCCAGCCTGTGCTAGCAGACTAGGCCCTGTGTTATAAGCTAAGCCTGCCCTGTTCCACCTGCGCCCCCGCTCCTCTGGATCATGGACTCACTTCTCTGCCCACAATCACCTTTTTCCCTTGACCTCTGCATCTAGATAACTGCTATTCACTCTTCACCTCCTGCAGATGCCACCTCCTCCAGAAAGCCTCTCTAACCCCCACCCAGTTCATCACCACGCTCATCACACTGCAAGTAAATGCCTGCAACTGTCCTGGCATGAGGATGGGCCCATCAGTGCCTACCTGGGGCACCTAGCAGGCACTTAGTAAATATTTACAAAATGAGTGGCTCTGTCTCAGGTGGGTGGGGAGCAGGGATGCATTTTCAGCCAGGATATGGCTTGGGGTTTGCGTGCAGCTGGGCAGCCAGTGCCATGGATGTTTACCTGGTGGACTTGGAGGTCACGGGACACACTCTGTCCTGGTCTTAGTGCAAATGCCTTTCAGGTACTGTAGACCCCCCAGCCTCAGCAGCTGGAGATGAGGGCAGTGCATTTCTTTTGCCAGGAAGGTCTGATTCCTGAGGACGAAGAGGCAATGCAGTGCAAGGGAGCAAGAGGCCAGTGCTCCAGTCCAGGCTCTGTCAGTGACTCACTGTGTGGCCTTGGGAAGATCCTCCCTGCCTGGGCCTCCCTACTACTCTTTTGTACAGTGGGTGGTCTGGGCCAGTTTGTTCTCCCAAAGCAGTCCTAGGCCTGCACTGCTGACTTGAAGCCCTCTGCAGCTCCTGTTCTAGGCACAAGAGGGCAGCCAAGGGCCTCAGAAACCCTTTAAGAAATGCATGGTGCAAACTGCTCTTTTCTGAGCCCGAAGCTTGGCAGGAGACTGGTAGGGTTGTGGCTCTGGCTCTCATTTCTACCAAAGGAAGTGTGCTTGACCAGGGAGTTCACCCAAGGGCACCTGGAAACTGTCCTTAAGGCATTTCCCAGGGATCTGATTTCCCACGGGTTGCCTCCGGGTGGGGCAACGAAGGCCAACAGCCCGTGTCTTTTTCCACAGTGGTCCTTTGCTGTTGCCACCATCACAGAAATCCCCCCTGTCATCTTTCTCCCCAACTTCCTTGTGCAGAGGAAGGTGCTGAGGCCCCTTCGGACCCAGACAGGAGGAACCATAATGGTAGGTGGCGGACGGGGCATGGCCGGGCTGGGAGCCCCCATACCCCTGGGTCCTTCTCACCTCCTTTGCCCTGGAATGCCTTCCTCCCACTTAGTAGTTGAACAGAATCTTAAATATTCCTCGAGGCTCAGCAACAATGACCCTTTCTCCAAAAGCCCTTTTTCCCTTTTGAGACATAGAATTCTCATTGTTCTTTTTCCTATGACCTACTGTTGGTTACCGTAATTGCTAATACATAATACATCTCTCCACCCACCAAAGCAGATATCCTAGCACTCTGACTCTAATGCACCCCACCAAATTTCTCTCTTTCTTTTCTTTCCTTCCTTCCTTCCTTCCCTCCCTCTTTCTTTCTTTCCTTCTTTCCTTCCTTCTTTCCTTCCTTCCTTCCTTCCTTCCTTCCTTCCTTCCTTCCTTCCTTCCTTCCTTCCTTCCTTCCTTCTTTCTTTTCTTTTCCTTTCCTTTCTCTTTTCTTTTCTTTTCTTTTCTTTCTTCTTTTTCTTCATTCTTTCTTTCAGTCTCACTCTGTCGCCCAGGCTGGAGTGCAGTGGCACGATCTTGGCTCACTGCAACCTCCCCCTCCCAGGTGCAAGTGATTCTCTCGCCTCAGCCTCCTGAGTAGCTGGGACTACAGGCATGCGCTATCATCTCCAGCTAATTTTTCTATTTTTACTAGAGACGGGGTTTCACCATGTTGGCCAGGATGGTCTTGAATTCCTGACCTCATGATCCACCTGCCTCGGCCTCCCAAAGTGTTGGGATTACAGCCGTGAGCCACTGCGCCCGGTCCAGTCTACTATATTTCTATGAGCAAAACTTTGGCTACTTTCTCTTTGAAAGTCACGTCAGAATTACTGTCAGCTCATATGTGATGGACGATAAGTACTTTTATTTCTTCCAGTTTCCTTGCACAGTTGCAAAGGTGCCTGTGCACTGTACATCTCATAGGCTAGTCAGTCTTGCACTCCTGGACTGTTGCTTGGGGTAGGGAGTTCTTTCCACACCCCTACCTTGTAGCTCATCCTTCACCCAGAGCTGACTAGAGGTAGTGTTTATGGAATGAGTCTATGAATCAGTGAATGAATGAATGGAGAACCGGCTGCCTGTGCCCCTCACCCTCTGCTTGTCTTTAAAGGCGGGGAAGCTGGCCGTGGAAAGAGGCTGGGCCATCAACGTGGGTGAGTGCTGGGAATGTCCTTGGGAATGTCCAGCTGGATTTGGTGGAACTGGCCTGAAAGGGGGCTGAGGGGAGGGCAGGAGGATTCTGGAGGTGGCAGCTGTGAGTTCAGTGGCTCTGGTGTCCCCAGGCTACCCTAGCCTCCTTGTGGAGTGCCCTGGAGGTGGATATGTAGCCTCCTAGTACCTGGGAGGGACTGACTAGTGCCTCCATCTGACATGGGATCCTTGTCTAAGGAGGTCCCCAAGTGGCTCTGCACCCCTGCCTTTGTACACTTCTAATGGTAGGGAGCTTCCTCCCTTCCAGAGAGCCTGTGCCATCCCTGGGCAGCTCTGCATGGTGTGAAGTCTGCCTTGTGGCTTCCCTGAAGGACTCCACCTGTGTCCTGGGGCCCAGGACAGACCATAGAAGCTGGGTCATGTTGGGTTGGGTAGACACACCCAGGATCAATACCACCACCTTTTCAAGGGTCTGGAGGGCCTGTGCTCCCCAGCTCCTTTGACTCTCCCACAAGAATGGCTCATGGGAGGGCTGCACACAGGTCTCCCTTGTCCCTGTCATTGTTCCTCCTGGAGGCACAGCCCTTGACAGTTTGCAAAGCTCTTTTTCACTCACACCCTTTTTTTTTTTTTTTTAAGATGGAGTCTCACTCTGTCACCAGGCTGGAGTGCAATGGCGTGATCTCAGCTCACTACAACCTCCACCTCCTGGGTTCAAGTGATTCTCCTCCCTCAGCCTCCCGAGTAGCTGGGACTACAGGCATGTGCCACCACGCCCAGCTAATTTTTGTATTTTTAGTAGAGGCAGGGTTTCACCATGTTGGCCAGGATGGATTCGATCGCTTGACCTCCTTGTGATCCGCCCACCTCGGCCTCCCTTTTTTTTTTTTTTTTTTTCCTTGAGATGGAGTTCTGCTCTTGTTGCCCAGGCTGGAGTGCAATAGCACAATTTTGGCTCACTTCAACCTCCGCCTCCCGGGTTCAAGCGATTCTCCTGCCTCAGCCTCCTGGAGTAGCTGGGATGACAGGCATGCACCATCTTGCCCAGCTAATTTTGTATTTTTGGTAGAGACAAGGTTTCTCCATGTTGGTTAGGCTGATCTCAAATTCCTGACCTCAGGTGATCTGCCCACTTTGGCCTCCCAAAGTGCTGGGATTACAGGCATGAGCCACTGCTCCTGGCCTTCACCCAGATTCTTATTTGAGCTGGGCATAATTGTCAGGCCTGTCTCACTGATGAGGAAATGGACATGGAGAGATGCCTAGTGGCTTGTGCAGACCCCCAAGGCAGGGTCCCCCAGCCTTTGGCTGTGAGCTCTGCAAGGGAGTGGCCACCCTGGGCCACTCCAGAGTTAGGGGGAGCCTCACTCTGCAGGGGCTGGGTCTCTTCCATTTTGGTATCACCAGATGCCCGGCATTCAGCCTGGCATAGTGATGATGTTACGGTACTCTGCTGCACAAACCCAGGAGTAATTTGTGCCCTGCGTGTCCACAGTGGGGTTCTGAGGAGGCCCGGATGGCCCTCCCCATGGCAGGTGTTACTGCCTGGTAGAGGTTAAGAGCCTGGGTCCTGATCCACCCTAGGTTTGATCCTGGTTCTGCTGTTACTTGGCTGTGTGACCCTGGGCAAGTTGCTGACCTCTGTGCCTCAGTCTCCTTATCTGTAAAATGTGGATGGTGAGACTAGTGCCCAGCTCAGTGCCCAGTCAGGTGTTCACTGTGATTGTCATTCATCATTACGAGCCAACAGTAGCCTCCTAGGGGGTGTGAGGGGCAAGTTCCTGGTTCCATGGGGCCAGCTGCACACTGTGTGACAGGGCAGTTGTTGGGCTCCATTTCAGAGGGCCCCTGCAACTCAGGCCATCCCAGGGGCTGCAGGGGAAGGGGTCTCTGGGCCCTGGGGCTCTGAGGCTCTCTCAGGGTTGAAGGGTGATGGATCCCGGGCTCTAGGGCCCTCCTCGTGGCTGTGGGCAGTCATGACCAGCAGAGGGTGCCCTTCCTGACCATCCCCTTTGGCCACTGGCAGAATCTGCACAGACCCCATACCACCACTCTTTCCTGGTGTGGGGGGCCACACATGGAGGCAGGCCCAGCTTGGTGGGGACAAGGAGCAGCTTTCTGCCTCGGGAATGATGAGCTCCCTGTCACTTGGGGGTATGAGTGGGCACTGGGGACTTGCTGGGGACACCATGAAGAGATGGCTGCCTTCTGTCCTCAGGATGGTGACATGTCCCGGCACTCAGTTCAGTTTGCCAACCCAGAGTCTGAGGCACCGGTCCCTGATGCTGAGCAGGGAGGATGCTGGGGGAGGTGAAGGGATGGAGGAACTCCTGGACTAAGCCTGGGAGCCAGGCTCTGAGCAGTACTGCTCTCTGCCCTTTGCAGGGGGTGGCTTCCACCATTGCTCCAGTGACCGAGGTGGGGGCTTCTGTGCCTATGCGGACATCACGCTCGCCATCAAGGTGTGTCTATGAGCATGTGGGGTCTCGCCTCCAAGAGCCCCCCTGGTATCCTCCCCACAGCTCCAAATTAACTGTTCTCACCTTGAATTATAGACAAGGGGCCTCTGCTGGAGCAGGGAGGGGGCTAGTCTGGGTTGCTCAGCCAGGCTGGAACAGAATCCAGATCTGACACTTGCTCCTCTTCCATGGTGCTTAGCAGGGTTGCTTGTGGTGGAAGGGAGTTATTCCAGCCTCCCACAGAGCCAGGGGACTAGAGAGGGCCAGGGTCTGCTACATAGCCACATATGAAGTTGTAGGAAGAAGGGCATGGCTGCAAAGGGAGTGGGAGTGCAGAGCGATGGTGCTGATAGCAGCGGGCACTTCTGCATGCTTCAACCTGCGCTGTGCTCCAGGACTCACTCCCTGAATCCTTGCAGACGTGCAGGCTGGGGCCCACAGAGGTGAGGGCATGCAGCTAGCAGGGGCAGAGCTGGCTCTGGCTTCTGGTCCTTGGACTCACTCCCTGAATCCTTGCAGACGTGCAGGCTGGGGCCCACAGAGGTGAGGGCATGCAGCTAGCAGGGGCAGAGCTGGCTCTGGCTTCTGGTCCTTGGACTCACTCCCTGAATCCTTGCAGACGTGCAGGCTGGGGCCCACAGAGGTGAGGGCATGCAGCTAGCAGGGGCAGAGCTGGCTCTGGCTTCTGGTCCTTGGGGCCCTGCAGCTCCCCCTCCACTCTGTGCCTGGCCTCATGCTGGGCATCAGGAACAGACTGACCTGTTCCCATGTGTCCCTGCTCTCACAGTGCACATAGACCAATGGGGAAGGCAGGCCGTTAGGAGAAAGGGGAAGCACAGGAGACCTTCCTGGGGAAGAGGGGTAGGGAATGAAGGCTTCCTGGAAGAGGGGGCATTTAGGACTTGGCCTTGTAGGATAAGGGAGAGGTTAGATGAAGTCCCAGGGCCGTGGGGATTATCTCCTTAACCCCCACACATTTCCTAGGGGATCTGGGAAAATCCAGGGCCTGAGTGACTCACTTGCCTCCTGACCTATGATCCTTCAGGGCACAGGACATGCCACCTCCTCCAGGGAGCCTTCCGTGACCACCTCCTGCATGCACACATGGAGCCCCACAGCTGGAGCTGCACAGCTCTCCCTGACAAGTGACATCTTTGCTGGGTGGCCTGATTACCTATAAGCATTATGCCCCCTGCCCTGCTCCTTACCAGCCAGCTGGGAGTTGCTGTAGGGCTGGGTCCTCTGGCCTGCCCAGGTCCTCATGTCTACCCTCTCCTCCCTGGCAGTTTCTGTTTGAGCGTGTGGAGGGCATCTCCAGGGCTACCATCATTGATCTTGATGCCCATCAGGTGAGTGCCCTGCAGGGGCTGGACTCTTGGGGGACCTGATGCCCCTAGTTCCAGAATCTCCCCGGGGAAGGAGAGTCTCCCTCCTCATGTCCCCACAGCTCTCACAGCTTCTGTCTTCTGTCTCTTGGGTTACAAATGGATGGTCTGTCTTTGTTGCTGTGTCCAGGACAGTGAGTCCTCCTTGCTCCCGAGGGTCCTCCCTCCCGCCTCCTGACTGCCGCACGAGGTTCTTCCTGAAGCCTACCTTGATGGGACTGCTCTCATACGCAGAGCTCTGCTGCGGCTCCGCATTGCTTATCAATGATTTGGGGCACTGCCCCCTGCCTAGACCTGCTGAGCACTGGGACCTGCCCCTCGGGCAGATGGCCACACATATGGCTTCAGGGTGGCTCGGGCACCTGGGGTTCCCATTTAAGGACTCAGCACCTAGGGAGTAAAGCATCAAAGCAGAGGGTTACCTCCTCCTCAGGACCCCTAACAAGGCCAGTGCCTCTGGTCAGATGGGGAAGGGACCTGGTGCACCCCCCCACACTGCTACTGCTGTGGCTTTGTGGTAGTTGGGGCCCTGCCTTGGGTTCACGTGACCCTGAGCTCCTGAGTCACATGTGCACAGTCTTTTACAGTTTGCTTTTCACATTCCTGATCCCAACCAGTTCCACCACAGACTTGAGAGGGCGGCAGGGCGGGATTTCTTCCTCTGATAGGGAACCTAAGAGGGCTAGGCTTGCTCAAGCTCATGCTGGAAGGTTCTGGGGCCTGGTTTTGAGGTTGAATCCCAGCTCTGCCCCTTAACAGCCATGAGACCCGCTGCCCCTGAGAGCAGGCCCTACTGCCCTGGCACATGGGGAATTTCCTGAGGCAGGGTGGCAGAGCCCCCATCTTGCCTAGGGCACCTGCCCAAGAGTGGCTACTGTGACTTCCCCACAGGGCAATGGGCACGAGCGAGACTTCATGGACGACAAGCGCGTGTACATCATGGATGTCTACAACCGCCACATCTACCCCGGGGACCGCTTTGCCAAGCGTAAGCTGCCACCCCTCCCCTGGTCCTGAGTGTGTCCTTGTGGATGAGGCGCTCTCCTGCGTATCTCCTGCCTGCTGGGCCCTGCAGAAGCCACTACAGTGGTTCATAGCATCCCTGTGAGGGATCCTTTCCATTTTACAGATGAGGAAACTGAGCCCTAGAGAAGTCACTCAACCCACCCAAGATCACATAACCCTGTCCAAAAAACGTGCATCTGCCTGGCAAGAAAACAGGAGAGGATGAAAGAAATAAAGGAAAAAATTGAATAAATTTGAAAATACAAAATAAGAAATTCACGCATAATAGTTAAAATGAAAGTGCATTAAACTTATCAGTCAAAAGGCAGACTCTCCGATGAGATTTGAAAACAGGGCTCCCACCTTGGCAGATAGGGAACATTTTTGCACCAGTTGTGGTGAGTCTGGTGTGGATAAGTCAGCAGCTGGTATGGCCCAAGGGACCAGTTTCTGAATGGAACCTCACAGGTGTTGAGCCTACGCTTGAGGGCAGCGCAGGGGGTCCACATGTGTAGGCAAGGCCTGGCGGAGGCAGTGAAATCCGACGTTGCTGACACGGATCTCCACATCCCCAGGGCAGTGTTTCGGCCCCAGTGCCCCTCCTCTCCTTTGAGCCCCCTTTTTGTACCTCTCAGTGCCCTTTTTAGCTTAGTTTTGGATGGCATGAGGTCGAGCAGTGCCGGAATCTAACAGACCAGTTTCCAGTCTTGCCTTGTGTCCACAGTCTTGTGCTGAGCCTCAGTTTCCCTTCTCTGCAAATTGAGGCTATCCATGTCTCCCTCCCAGAGGCTATCAGGCGGAAGGTGGAGCTGGAGTGGGGCACGGAGGATGATGAGTACCTGGTTAAGGTGGAGAGGAACATTGAGAAGGCCCTCCAGGAGCACCTGCCGGACGTGGTGGTATACAACGCAGGCACTGACATCCTTGAGGGGGACCGCCTTGGGGGACTGTCCATCAGCCCAGCGGTATGTCCTGACCCTGGGGGCCGCAGGGAGGGTCTGCTCTGTGGACTCAGCAGCAGCAGGAAAGGTTGGGCAGCCTCATATCAGGGAGGAGATGGGCTGAAGCAATAGCAGTCTGGAGCAAGGCTAGCCCTGCAGCAGGACTTCCTGACACCATGGGGATCTGGCCTGCCTGAGTCACCCTCTTCTTCCCCCAATAGGGCATCGTGAAGCGGGATGAACTAGTGTTCCGGATGGTCCGTGGCCGCCAGGTGCCCATCCTCATGGTGACCTCAGGCGGGTACCAGAAGCGCACAGCCCGCATCATTGCTGACTCCATCCTTAATTTGTTTGGCCTGGGGCTCATTGGGCCTGAGTCACCCAGCATCTCGGCACAGAACTCAGACACACCGCTGCTTCCCCCTGCAGTGCCCTGACCCTCGCTGCCCTGCCTGTCACTTGGCCCCGCCTATCCGCCCCTTAGTGCTTTTTGTTTCTAACCTCTCGGGGTGGTGGAGGCAGCCTTCAGCGAGCATGGAGGGGCAGGGCCATCCCTGGCTGGGGCCTGGAGCTGGCCCTTCCTCCACTTTTCCCCACTGGATGCCAGAGGGGCTCGAGGCCTCTATGGGTGGGGGCAGAAGGCAGAGCCTGTGTCCCAGGGGGACCCACATGGAGTCACAGGCCCATGGGTCCAGGGAGGCAGACAGTTCACTGAGAATCAGGGAGGACCAGCGAGATCCTAGGCACAGCGAGGGCCCTGGGTTTGGGGTGTTCTGGAGAATGGCAGACCCAGGTCAGAGTGAGGAAGCTTCCACCTCCATCCTGACTGGGCCTCCCTCCCTACCCTTGGTCATGGGATTTGCTGTCCTCTTTGCCCCAGAGCTGAAGAGCCGTGGGCGCTAGTGTGGATGGCCTGGGAGGTGCTGGGGCTAGGTCTCCAGGTGGGTCTGGTTCCCAGGCAGCAGGTGGGAAGCCTGGGCCTGGATGTGAGGGGTGGTCAGGAGTGGGTACAGGTGGGGTTCACCCTCAATAAAGCAAGGTCTGGACTTGCCTTCCCAGGCCCTTCTGTGGGGGTGAAGGTGGGGAAGACCTGTGGCCCCCAGATCCCTGCTTTGGCAGCAGTCTGTCCTGTTCAGTGCAAGGGGCAGGTTTTTGGGGAGGAATTCTTAGCTCAGGGACAGGCCTCAGCCCTGGAACCTCCAGGGGGCTGCTGACCCAGGTGGGGAGGGGGCAGAAGAAGGGTGGGGGACATGGGCCGGCCAGGCTCACAGGTGGAAATCAGGGATGCAGGCTGGTGGTTAAGCCAGGTCTGGGAGGGACCCAGGCACTGGTGAGGAGGGGCAGGGCTTCCTCTTCCTGGGGAGAGGGCAGCGAGGATCTCTATCCCGGCCTGGGGGTTGTGAGCATAGGTGGCCAGGGCAGGGCCCTGGGTGGGGCTGTGGCCTCCATTGGCCCCACCAAAGTGCCCGGGCCCCGATCCCTCTCTGTGCCCAGGGCCCTCAGGTGGGCCGGGCCTCTGGCCTGTTCCCCAGCCCTACTCTGATGGGGACATTCAGGGCCCTCCAGGAAGTATGCTGGGAGCATCCGCCCCTGCTAGCCAGCGGCTGTGGCCCTGACCAAATCAGGGCTGGGGAGGGAAAGTGGGTCCGTGGAGGTGTCCCTGCTCCATCAGCCCCCTACAGGACTTGTGTTCATTACAGTGGGGGGGCTTCCACTGTCTCCCAGCCTCCCTCATTCTCCCTCTGCTGCAGGGGGAGGGTTCCAAGATCACAAATTGTCAACAGTGCCGGCCTCCTGAGGCTCTAACAATGCACTCCGAGACCCCTACCCTTGCCGTTGGTCTCTGTCGCCGACTCGAGGCACCTAACATCTGTTCACACCCAATGCAGGCCAGCAACTTCTGGGGCTCAGCCACAGACATGGTTTGTCACTGCTGAGCTGTTGCTAGAGAGCCTAGAGGCTTGATTGACCCAGGCTGCTGTGTGCCCTGGAGGTGAAGAATCCCCACCTACTAGGGGTGAAAGGAAATGAAGATGGAAAGTTCTTGTAGCACAAGGCCTGACATGGGTAGCTGCTCAATAAATGCTAGTGTGTGATTCCATCCTCTGAGTCCTGTGGAGTTGATAATGATTCCCATTTCACAGATGAGGAAACTGAGGCTTGGCAGGGGTGAGAAATTTGCCCCAGGCTGTACCTCTCAGCAGATCTCAACAGTGGTAGAGCCAGCTTGCATCCAGCTCTGCCAGATTCCAAAGTAAAAGTTCTCAGCTGCCTCACACTTGGCAGGGGGGTGGCGTGGGGGAGTTACTCTCTGAACAGAGAAGGGTCTAGAGTCCCTGGGGGGTAAAGGTCACTGGGTGGGGGTTTGGGACAGCCTGGGAATGAGTGGGCAGGGACAGCTGGGCTGTAATGGTGGCTCTGCACAGCGGGAGGAGGTCCTGGCAGGGCAGCAGGTGGAAGGGGTGTCTTCTAGGCCTGGGGTGCTTTTGGAACACTTGCATACTGGGGTGGAAGGTGGGGTGTCCAGGCAGTGGGGGAGGCAGAACCTTGGCCGGGCAGAGTGACCGGAGCATCCTCAGTATCAGTGGCACAGCCTGGGTGGGGGGCAGGGTGGCCTCCTAAGGGTCAGAAAGGGTGCTAGGGATAAGGACATAGGGGTGGCGGGCAGGCATCCAGCTTGGCACTCCTGTGCTGGGTATGAGGAGACCGATGAAGGCCGACGCTGACCAGGGGGTATTAAGGGCCAGGACCTATTCAGGCTGTGGTTAGGAATTGCATATGGAACCTCATGGCACTTCAAGGTTCGAACGTTTCCATGCCTACTTCACAGATGCAGAAGTGGCGGCAGGAAAGGGGTTAGTTACTTGCTGAGTGCCGTAGCCCCTAAGTGGAGGAGTGAGGACTAGGGCCCAGGCCGCAGCTCCAGAACTTGTGAGCTGCTTCATCCTTAAAGATGCTTGTGGAAGAGGTTGTCCTGGAAAAAGAGCCTTAGTATCTGGAAGGCGCTCAGGACACCAGGTAGCTTTCTGCTGCTCCCGGTAACTGTCAGAGTAAGGCGGAGGAGTGTCCTATAGGTGAGGCGGAAGAATTGAGGCTAGGTGGTGTTTGGACATGTTTGCAGAATCTGTGAATTTTGCTGTGTGTAAATTACACACAGTTACATCCCAGGCTGTCCCAGACCAGGTCAGCTTCATGAAGTGGCTGAGAAGTGGCACAGCAGCCCTGGGTAAGTGCAGGGACAGGCTGGGGATGACTGGCCATCAGACTCATGATCCAGGGAGACCTTGGGAGGCATGACCTTGCACCATGCCTGGCCAGTGAGCCAGCTGAGGCTTGGGAAGAGGGATTTCATCTTGGGGGTCACAGCTCTATTCTCTACCGGGTGGACACAGGGAGGTTCCAGCAGGAAGCAGCAGTGCCTGGTTGTAACCTGGCCCCTGCCCAGGACCCACTCCTCCAGGCTAGGCTAATAAGGCCGCAGCATGGGGACAGAGGCAGGCATGAATGTCTCCACCCTGCCGGCTCAGGCATAAACAAAGGCGGATGCTGGCATGGGGCCCCTCCCTGCCTAGCAGGACTCCCAGGCAGACCTAAAGGAAGACTTTTATGATGACTCCCTGGCTCCTCAGCCAGACGTTTGAGGTTTAGGGCCAGGAACTCCTCCAGGGCAGCCTGCCCTTGAGTTGGTTTCATTCAGCTCAGCCAACACTGGCTGGGGACACCCTGCTTAGGCCCAGGGCCAATGTGGGAGGCTCTGCACCACCCTGGGAGTGTCACATGATTGCTAGGGAGGCCCACTGAGTGGCTGTGTGGGCTCCAGTCCCTCTAGCCTGGCTCTGAGTCCTGCCTCATCCCCTCGCTAGCTGTGTTCCTTAGTTTACTCATCTGCAAAATGGGGATGATAGTACCTACCTCCTAGGTGTTAGAGAAATGAGCGAATGTTTGTAAAGGGCTAAGCACTCAACAAGGGTAAGCACTCAACCGAGCTACTCATAATCACCGTCATCACCACCACCTTATTACTGATGGGAAACAGAAACTCAGGTGAACAGGCTTGCCCAAGACTGCACAGTTGGGCAATGCAAAGCCAGCGAATGCACCCACATCCATCCGACTCCAACACTAGTGCCCCTTCCCCATGGCCAGGCCCTCTGGCAAAGAGTGTCTTGGTGAGCATGGCATCCTGTATGCCGCCTGGACTCCATGCCCTTCCCCAGCTCACACCCTTACCAGCAGCCCTGGGAGAGGCAGGCCTCAGCACCCCTGTTGTCCAGATGAGACAGGGACCTAGAGGGGAAAGGCAGTCCCACAGGCCCTCAGTGGTGGTGGCAGGGCCTGGTGGAGGGAAGTGTGGCACCTGTGGGTACATGGCTGTCTACTCAGGCTACAGCCTGCAGAGATAAGCACTCCCACGTCCTGCCCTTGACATGCTGTTTGGCTGGAAAACATATACTAGGCTTTCTGAAAGGTGATTGGCTTTCAGCCTGAATTTTCAAAGTACAAAGTGAATTTAAAAATCATCATAAAACAGAGCAGGCGGCTGAGAAATACATCATGGATTGGCACATGCAGCTGGAGCTAAGGCCCTAGAGACCACCTGTTCCACCTGCCCGTTCCACGTGCAGAGACCCAGCCTCGGCGCTGCAGCTGGACCAGGCGTGCGGGGGTGGATGAGAAGGGAGGTGTCCTTCGAAGAGGCCTGCTCACCCTGGCTTAGTGCTGGCTGTCGGCGTCATTGATTTGTGGATGGGGAAGGTGAGGCCCAGGAAGGACTTTAAGGAGCCTGGCGCCCCCTGGCAAGCAAACCATGGCCCCAGCCCCTTCCTCTCCCCCCCGGCAGCCTCCTTGTGAGGGTGGCTGTGGTGAGCTTGTGCCATGTGCCAGGCCTGACGTCAACGAGAGGATTGCAGAGGCCCCTGCAGGGTGAGGCCCGTGCTACTGTCTGCATGCCTGGTCCTTGTTCGTCCTCACAGCAGCCTCCCTATGCAGGTCCTGGCGCTCCATTGTCCAGGCTGGAACACCGAGGCTCAGAGAGGCCTGCAGGCCCTCGCCCACGGCCATACATGGTGGAGTGGCAGAGTGGTAAGTCTTCTCCACCACCCCGGTGTTGACCTCTGAACTCCCTGGTTTTATTAGGGCTCAGGCACAGTGGACAGGGTGGGTAAGAGCCAGGACTTCAGCTCACGGTGGAGAGTGGCCTTCAGAGGAGGAACGCAGCTTTGGGTTGTCCAACGAGGGTTTCAGTCCTGCCTCTGCTGCATACCTGCGGCGTGGCCCTGGGCTGAGCCTCACTGCCTCCTCTATAGAGGACTCTGGTAACAGTGGGAGTGAGGCTGGCATACAGCAGGTGCATAACACGTGACGCTGGCCATGAACTTCTTTATCCTCTTCTGTTCTCATCACCTCTTTGACCCAGAAACAAGGTAAAGTCCTGTTTCCATCTCTGGTTTCCGGCCTCTAAGTGGGCTGTGGGGGCTGGCCCTTTAAGGCAGGGCCCCAGGCCAAGGCTTACCCAGCCCTCTCATGCACCCACCTCGGGCTGGGCCTGAACCCACACCACCCTCCCATGGATCCAGGCTCCTGGCTGTAGAGTTCACAGGGTCTGTTCAGCTGAAAGGACCTGGGGACACACATCATTAAGCCTGGCCTCCGGGATGCTGGGGAGCCTCCCTGAAGCCTGCTGCACCCCCAGCCCTCTGTCCCGGGAATGGAGCTGGACGGGTTCTATCTCCAAACTGTGGTAGGACAGCCTTCTTCCCATACATGAAAAATTCGGGCCTGAACTTGGATCTGTGTTTGAATCTAGGCTCTCGGTGACTCTGGGCAAATCACCTCATGCTTTGTGCCTCAGTTTCTTCCTTTGTAAATGGGGATGATAATCCCTTCCTTCCCCAGGCTGGCTTTTGAGGGTCAAGGAGGCCAGGCAGGTAAAGCACCAGTCTGGGTCCCCTTCATCACCCAGAATTCACAAGTCACCCCTTCTGGTCCTGAGAGACAGTGATATTCTTTTTTTTTTTTTTTGAGATGGAGTCTTGCTCTGTCACCAAGGCTGGAGTGCAGCAGCACAATCTTGGCTCACTGCAGCCTCTGCCTCCCAGGTTCAACTGATTCTCCTTCCTCAGCCTCCCAAGTAGCTGGGATTCTAGGCACCTGCCACCACACCAGGCTAGTTTTTGTATTTTTGTTAGAGATGGGATTTCACTATGTTGGCCAGCCTGGTCTCAAACTACTGATTCTGTCTGCCTTGGCCTCCCAAAGTGTTGGGATTACAGGTGTGAGCCACTGCACCCAGCTGACAGTGAGCTTGAAGAAGCAGTTAGCGTGACCAGTGCATGCACGCTCTGGGAACTAGGGCAGCAGATTCAAGTCCCACTGCTGCCCCTACCCTCCATGTGACCTTGGGCAGGTGACAGCTCCCTGGGCCTCAGTTTTCCCGTCTGTCAAATAGGGTTCACACTAGCACTGGCCTCACAGAGTAGTTGTGAGAAGGAATAAATCCATTTAAGCATCAGAACTGCACCTAATCAGCCTCAGCTCTTGCATCACTGAGGGGCAGGGGTTGCCAATATTGCTGTAATCACCAACTCCACCTTTATTTACCCTGCAAAACAGTACAGTAAGTCCACATTTAAGTCCTTGATAGGGTCTTGGAAACTGACTTCAAGTGAAACCATGTAAAATAGTTTGAATCAGGCCAGGGGCTCACACTTGTAATCTCAGCACTTTGGGAGACTGAGGTGGACGGATCACCTGAGGTCAGGAGTTTGAGCCCCACTGGCCAACATGGTGAAATCCTGTTTCTATTAAAAATACAAAAATTAGGCAGGACACAGTGGCTCATGCCTGTAATCCCAGGACTTTGGGGGGCCGAGGCAGGTGGATCATGAGGTCAAGAGATCAAGACCATCCTGGCCAACATGGTGAAACCCCGTCTGTACTAAAAATACAAAAATGAGCTGGGCTTGGTGGCGCACACCTATAGTCCTAGCTACTCAGGAGTCAGAGGTTGCAGTGAGCCGAGATCGCGCCACTGAACTCCAGCCTGGCGCCTGGTGACGGAACAAGACTCTGTCTCAAAAAAAAAAAAAGAATACAAAAATTAGCCAGGCATGGTGGCGTGTACCTGTGATCCCAGTTACTGGGGAGGCTGAGGCAGGAGAATTGCCTGAGCCATGGAGGTGGAGGCTTCAGTGAGCTGAGATTGTGCCACTGCACTCTAGCCTGGGCGACAGATTGATTGGGATTCCATCTCCAAAAGAAAAATAGTTTGGGCCGGGCGAGATGGCTCACGCCTGTAATCCCAGCACTTTGGGAGGCTGAGGTGGGTGGATCACGAGGTCAGGAGGTGAGACCATCTTGGCTAGCACGGTGAAACCCCAACTCTACTAAAAATTAA